>NW_027641047.1:0-277064 GCF_949752795.1 Hyperoodon ampullatus | reverse complement strand
GTTTTCCAAAAGAAACCAGGTGCTTGCCGTTCCTTCCTGGGCGCTCACCGCCGGGCATACTGTAGTTAGAGTGCCAACTCTATGTGTCCTCTAGTCTGGAGGTCAGGTGCACCTTTTCCCACGACCAGAGAGATACGGGTGCACCAGTTTGCAGGAAGTCTTAGTCAATGGACGGCGGTCAGCTTTAGTATGCCTCAGAGCGCTCAAAGACTCTCTCACGTGGGCACGTCTTTCCAAGGAAGGACACTGTGTACCAAAAGCCTTTCTGAGCAGAGTCAAGGGCTACACAGCTCTGGGAACATCCCTCACTGTGCAGTTGGAAGGGCCGGGAACTAAGAAGGTGTTCTCCTATGGCTAGCGTTCCACAGCTTGGAAAGAGCCTCAGGAACACGGTTCTTCGGCAGCCTTTCTTTCCATGCGGTCTGCCACGTTGAGGAAACCTACTCTGCCCTGAGAGAAACCACCGGGGCTCCAATTCAGTGTGGGGACTCCTGCTCGACGGCCCCTCTAAGTGACACGGAGAACTAGACATTAGGTCCAGCCCCGAAAGGAAGTGGAGATTCACCCTGAGCATTGCTAGGCATCTGAACATCCAAAGTCACCTAGGCCTCCTGCCGGGCTTTCAGAGGATTATGCCATTCACCCCATGCAGAACACACTGCATCCAAAAGGTTGCATCGCAGAAGGTCCGAATTGTGTTCCAAGGGGTCTCCTTTGGGTTGTCAGAGAAGAGAGGTCCATGTGCTGGGTGAGCCAGGTTGTAATTGAGAAGCCTGGGAAAGAGGCAGTGTTTTCCCCATTTGGAAGGAGCGGTAGTGGCGGCCTCAAGGCTGACTGAAAGACATTGCTGTTACCCGTCTGCTAGTACACTTGTAGGAATGCCTCAGTGAAGAAAGTGCCTTTTCTCCTACGAAACCAGGTGGTCTCCAGGGCCTTGCTAGGAGTTCATCCCACGCTTGCCCCAGCTAAAGTGCGGAGTAAATGCGACCCCTAGCCTCAAGGTAAGCACGAGTGTCTCCCAGCAGCAAAGTTCGGGGTGCAGCCACCTCCATGAACCCTGACTCGAGAGGGTGCTTTAACCCCCGTACGGCTTTCCGTAGGCCTGAGAGAATTCCCTTCTGAGGGAGAGCGTGTGTGCTGTGAGTCCCCTCTTTGTTTTCCGAGCCACATAACACAGCCCAGACGGTTGGGGTCAACTCTTTCTACGCAGAGGGAAGGGCAACGATCTGCCTCTCGCTTGCATAGCTTGATTTCTACAGCTGTCGGGCAGCCCCAGGACATGCGTTTCTGCCAGTATTACATTCAACGTGGCTCTCCCTCTGCGGAGGCCCTCTGAAACTGCACTGAAAGAATCCCTGGGCCTCAAGTGCATCCTGGCCACTCTTCC
Source organism: Hyperoodon ampullatus (assembly GCF_949752795.1). Taxonomy (NCBI): domain Eukaryota; kingdom Metazoa; phylum Chordata; class Mammalia; order Artiodactyla; family Ziphiidae; genus Hyperoodon; species Hyperoodon ampullatus. Next base: position 275,677 of record NW_027641047.1, on the reverse strand, counting down.
CTGTCCTCTCTCTGTTGTGACGCAAGGTACACTGTAGGTCCAGCCTGAGAGAAAATACAGGAAAAACCGGTACAATTGGGAGACGTTTGGACGATCCGAAGCCACCTAGGCCTGACTAAGTCATTAAGCGGGTAATGCTACTCGTGGCATGCAAAAACACCCCGCGTCCAACCAGGTGTGAGCATAGAAAGGCCCAGTGTGGCTCCAAGTCTCCAGTCGTCAGTCAGAGAGGGCCGGGAAACTGCGCTGTGGGGTCACGTTGGAAACCGGAGCATGTGGCAGAAGCCCGACTTTCCCCCTTTGGAAAGCAACTTCGGTGCAGCTTCCAAGCTGCCTGAAAACCACACCAGCAGGATACTATTCACTCCACGGATGCCTCTGAGGAGCAGTGAGGTTTTCCAAAAGAAACCAGGTGCTTGCCGTTCCTTCCTGGGCGCTCACCGCAGGGCATACTGTAGTTAGAGTGCCAACTCTATGTGTCCTCTAGTCTGGAGGTCAGGTGCAACTTTTCCCACGACCAGAGAGATACGGGTGCACCAGTTTGCAGGAAGTCTTAGCCAATGGACGGCCGTCAGCTTTAGTATGCCTCAGAGCGCTCAAGACTCTCACGTGGGCACGGTCTTTCCAAGGAAGTACACTGTGTACCAAAAGCCTTCTGAGCAGAGTCAAGGGCTACACAGCTCTGGGAACATCCCTCACTGTGCAGTTGGAAGGGCCGGGAACTAAAGAAGGGTGTTCTCCTATGGCTAGCGTTCCACAGCTTGGAAAGAGCCTCAGGAACACGGTTCTTGGCAGCCTTTCTTTCTCATGCGGGTCTGCCACGTTGAGGAAACCTACGCTGCCCTGAGAGAAAACCACCGGGGGCTCCCAATTCAGTGTGGGGACTCCTGCTCGACGGCCCTCTAAGTGACACGGAGAACTAGACATTAGGTCCAGCCCGAAAGGAAGTGGAGATTCACCCCTGAGCATTGCTAGGCATCTGGAACATCCAAAGTCACCTAGGCCTCCTGAGGGCTTTCAGAGGATTATGCCATTCACCACATGCAGAACACACTGCATCCAAAAGTTGCATCGCAGAAGGCCGAATTGTGTTCCAAGGGTCTCCTTTGGGTTGTCAGAGAAGAGAGGTGCATGTGCTGGGTGAGCCAGGTTGTAATTGAGAAGCCTGGGAAAAAGCAGTGTTTTCCCCATTTGGAAGGGGGTAGTGGCGGCCTCAAGGCTGACTGAAAGACATTGCTGTTACCCGTCTGCTAGTCACTTGTAGGAATGCCTCAGTGAAGAAAGTGCCTTTTCTCCTACGAAACCAGGTGGTCTCCAGGGCCTTGCTAGGAGTTCATCCCACGCTTGCCCCAGCTAAAGTGCGGAGTAAATGCGACCCCTAGCCTCAAGGTAAGCACGAGTGTCTCCCAGCAGCAAAGTTCGGGGTGCAGCCACCTCCATGAACCCTGACTCGAGAGGGTGCTTTAACCCCCGTACGGCTTTCCGTAGGCCTGAGAGAATTCCCTTCTGAGGGAGAGCGTGTGTGCTGTGAGTCCCCTCTTTGTTTTCCGAGCCACATAACACAGCCCAGACGGTTGGGGTCAACTCTTTCTACGCAGAGGGAAGGGCAACGATCTGCCTCTCGCTTGCATAGCTTGATTTCTACAGCTGTCGGGCAGCCCCAGGACAGCGTTTCTGCCAGTATTACATTCAACGTGGCTCTCCCTCTGCGGAGGCCCTCTGAACTGCACTGAAAGAATCCCTGGGCCTCAAGTGCATCCTGGCCACTCTTCCCTGTCCTCTCTCTGTTGTGACGCAAGGTACACTGTAGGTCCAGCCTGAGAGAAAATACAGGAAAACCGGTACAATTGGGAGGCGTTTGGACGATCCGAAGCCACCTAGGCCTGACTAAGTCATTAAGCGGGTAATGCTACTCGTGGCATGCAAAAACACCCCGCGTCCAACCAGGTGTGAGCATAGAAAGGCCCAGTGTGGCTCCAAGTCTCCAGTCGTCAGTCAGAGAGGGCCGGGAACTGCGCTGTGGGGTCACGTTGGAAACCGGAGCATGTGGCAGAAGCCCGACTTTCCCCCTTTGGAAAGCAACTTCGGTGCAGCTTCCAAGCTGCCTGAAAACCACACCAGCAGGATACTATTCACTCCACGGATGCCTCTGAGGAGCAGCGAGGTTTTCCAAAAGAAACCAGGTGCTTGCCGTTCCTTCCTGGGCGCTCACCGCCGGGCATACTGTAGTTAGAGTGCCAACTCTATGTGTCCTCTAGTCTGGAGGTCAGGTGCACCTTTTCCCACGACCAGAGAGATACGGGTGCACCAGTTTGCAGGAAGTCTTAGTCAATGGACGGCGTCAGCTTTAGTATGCCTCAGAGCGCTCAAGACTCTCACGTGGGCACGTCTTTCCAAGGAAGGACACTGTGTACCAAAAGCCTTCTGAGCAGAGTCAAGGGCTACACAGCTCTGGGAACATCCCTCACTGTGCAGTTGGAAGGGCCGGGAACTAAGAAGGTGTTCTCCTATGGCTAGCGTTCCACAGCTTGGAAAGAGCCTCAGGAACACGGTTCTTGGCAGCCTTTCTTTCCATGCGGGTCTGCCACGTTGAGGAAACCTACGCTGCCCTGAGAGAAACCACCGGGGCTCCAATTCAGTGTGGGGACTCCTGCTCGACGGCCCTCTAAGTGACACGGAGAACTAGACATTAGGTCCAGCCCGAAAGGAAGTGGAGATTCACCCTGAGCATTGCTAGGCATCTGGAACATCCAAAGTCACCTAGGCCTCCTGCGGGCTTTCAGAGGATTATGCCATTCACCCCATGCAGAACACACTGCATCCAAAAGTTGCATCGCAGAAGGCCGAATTGTGTTCCAAGGGTCTCCTTTGGGTTGTCAGAGAAGAGAGGTCCATGTGCTGGGTGAGCCAGGTTGTAATTGAGAAGCCTGGGAAAAGGCAGTGTTTTCCACATTTGGAAGGAGGTAGTGGCGGCCTCAAGGCTGACTGAAAGACATTGCTGTTACCCGTCTGCTAGTCACTTGTAGGAATGCCTCAGTGAAGAAAGTGCCTTTTCTCCTACGAAACCAGGTGGTCTCCAGGGCCTTGCTAGGAGTTCATCCCACGCTTGCCCCAGCTAAAGTGCGGAGTAAATGCGACCCCTAGCCTCAAGGTAAGCACGAGTGTCTCCCAGCAGCAAAGTTCGGGGTGCAGCCACCTCCATGAACCCTGACTCGAGAGGGTGCTTTAACCCCCGTACGGCTTTCCGTAGGCCTGAGAGAATTCCCTTCTGAGGGAGAGCGTGTGTGCTGTGAGTCCCCTCTTTGTTTTCCGAGCCACATAACACAGCCCAGACGGTTGGGGTCAACTCTTTCTACGCAGAGGGAAGGGCAACGATCTGCCTCTCGCTTGCATAGCTTGATTTCTACAGCTGTCGGGCAGCCCCAGGACAGCGTTTCTGCCAGTATTACATTCAACGTGGCTCTCCCTCTGCGGAGGCCCTCTGAACTGCACTGAAAGAATCCCTGGGCCTCAAGTGCATCCTGGCCACTCTTCCCTGTCCTCTCTCTGTTGTGACGCAAGGTACACTGTAGGTCCAGCCTGAGAGAAAATACAGGAAAACCGGTACAATTGGGAGACGTTTGGACGATCCGAAGCCACCTAGGCCTGACTAAGTCATTAAGCGGGTAATGCTACTCGTGGCATGCAAAAACACCCCGCGTCCAACCAGGTGTGAGCATAGAAAGGCCCAGTGTGGCTCCAAGTCTCCAGTCGTCAGTCAGAGAGGGCCGGGAACTGCGCTGTGGGGTCACGTTGGAAACCGGAGCATGTGGCAGAAGCCCGACTTTCCCCCTTTGGAAAGCAACTTCGGTGCAGCTTCCAAGCTGCCTGAAAACCACACCAGCAGGATACTATTCACTCCACGGATGCCTCTGAGGAGCAGTGAGGTTTTCCAAAAGAAACCAGGTGCTTGCCGTTCCTTCCTGGGCGCTCACCGCAGGGCATACTGTAGTTAGAGTGCCAACTCTATGTGTCCTCTAGTCTGGAGGTCAGGTGCACCTTTTCCCACGACCAGAGAGATACGGGTGCACCAGTTTGCAGGAAGTCTTAGCCAATGGACGGCGTCAGCTTTAGTATGCCTCAGAGCGCTCAAGACTCTCACGTGGGCACGTCTTTCCAAGGAAGGACACTGTGTACCAAAAGCCTTCTGAGCAGAGTCAAGGGCTACACAGCTCTGGGAACATCCCTCACTGTGCAGTTGGAAGGGCCGGGAACTAAGAAGGTGTTCTCCTATGGCTAGCGTTCCACAGCTTGGAAAGAGCCTCAGGAACACGGTTCTTGGCAGCCTTTCTTTCCATGCGGGTCTGCCACGTTGAGGAAACCTACGCTGCCCTGAGAGAAACCACCGGGGCTCCAATTCAGTGTGGGGACTCCTGCTCGACGGCCCTCTAAGTGACACGGAGAACTAGACATTAGGTCCAGCCCGAAAGGAAGTGGAGATTCACCCTGAGCATTGCTAGGCATCTGGAACATCCAAAGTCACCTAGGCCTCCTGCGGGCTTTCAGAGGATTATGCCATTCACCCCATGCAGAACACACTGCATCCAAAAGTTGCATCGCAGAAGGCCGAATTGTGTTCCAAGGGTCTCCTTTGGGTTGTCAGAGAAGAGAGGTGCATGTGCTGGGTGAGCCAGGTTGTAATTGAGAAGCCTGGGAAAAAGCAGTGTTTTCCCCATTTGGAAGGGGGTAGTGGCGGCCTCAAGGCTGACTGAAAGACATTGCTGTTACCCGTCTGCTAGTCACTTGTAGGAATGCCTCAGTGAAGAAAGTGCCTTTTCTCCTACGAAACCAGGTGGTCTCCAGGGCCTTGCTAGGAGTTCATCCCACGCTTGCCCCAGCTAAAGTGCGGAGTAAATGCGACCCCTAGCCTCAAGGTAAGCACGAGTGTCTCCCAGCAGCAAAGTTCGGGGTGCAGCCACCTCCATGAACCCTGACTCGAGAGGGTGCTTTAACCCCCGTACGGCTTTCCGTAGGCCTGAGAGAATTCCCTTCTGAGGGAGAGCGTGTGTGCTGTGAGTCCCCTCTTTGTTTTCCGAGCCACATAACACAGCCCAGACGGTTGGGGTCAACTCTTTCTACGCAGAGGGAAGGGCAACGATCTGCCTCTCGCTTGCATAGCTTGATTTCTACAGCTGTCGGGCAGCCCCAGGACAGCGTTTCTGCCAGTATTACATTCAACGTGGCTCTCCCTCTGCGGAGGCCCTCTGAACTGCACTGAAAGAATCCCTGGGCCTCAAGTGCATCCTGGCCACTCTTCCCTGTCCTCTCTCTGTTGTGACGCAAGGTACACTGTAGGTCCAGCCTGAGAGAAAATACAGGAAAACCGGTACAATTGGGAGACGTTTGGACGATCCGAAGCCACCTAGGCCTGACTAAGTCATTAAGCGGGTAATGCTACTCGTGGCATGCAAAAACACCCCGCGTCCAACCAGGTGTGAGCATAGAAAGGCCCAGTGTGGCTCCAAGTCTCCAGTCGTCAGTCAGAGAGGGCCGGGAACTGCGCTGTGGGGTCACGTTGGAAACTGGAGCATGTGGCAGAAGCCCGACTTTCCCCCTTTGGAAAGCAACTTCGGTGCAGCTTCCAAGCTGCCTGAAAACCACACCAGCAGGATACTATTCACTCCACGGATGCCTCTGAGGAGCAGTGAGGTTTTCCAAAAGAAACCAGGTGCTTGCCGTTCCTTCCTGGGCGCTCACCGCAGGGCATACTGTAGTTAGAGTGCCAACTCTATGTGTCCTCTAGTCTGGAGGTCAGGTGCACCTTTTCCCACGACCAGAGAGATACGGGTGCACCAGTTTGCAGGAAGTCTTAGCCAATGGACGGCGTCAGCTTTAGTATGCCTCAGAGCGCTCAAGACTCTCACGTGGGCACGTCTTTCCAAGGAAGTACACTGTGTACCAAAAGCCTTCTGAGCAGAGTCAAGGGCTACACAGCTCTGGGAACATCCCTCACTGTGCAGTTGGAAGGGCCGGGAACTAAGAAGGTGTTCTCCTATGGCTAGCGTTCCACAGCTTGGAAAGAGCCTCAGGAACACGGTTCTTGGCAGCCTTTCTTTCCATGCGGGTCTGCCACGTTGAGGAAACCTACGCTGCCCTGAGAGAAACCACCGGGGCTCCAATTCAGTGTGGGGACTCCTGCTCGACGGCCCTCTAAGTGACACGGAGAACTAGACATTAGGTCCAGCCCGAAAGGAAGTGGAGATTCACCCTGAGCATTGCTAGGCATCTGGAACATCCAAAGTCACCTAGGCCTCCTGAGGGCTTTCAGAGGATTATGCCATTCACCACATGCAGAACACACTGCATCCAAAAGTTGCATCGCAGAAGGCCGAATTGTGTTCCAAGGGTCTCCTTTGGGTTGTCAGAGAAGAGAGGTGCATGTGCTGGGTGAGCCAGGTTGTAATTGAGAAGCCTGGGAAAAAGCAGTGTTTTCCCCATTTGGAAGGGGGTAGTGGCGGCCTCAAGGCTGACTGAAAGACATTGCTGTTACCCGTCTGCTAGTCACTTGTAGGAATGCCTCAGTGAAGAAAGTGCCTTTTCTCCTACGAAACCAGGTGGTCTCCAGGGCCTTGCTAGGAGTTCATCCCACGCTTGCCCCAGCTAAAGTGCGGAGTAAATGCGACCCCTAGCCTCAAGGTAAGCACGAGTGTCTCCCAGCAGCAAAGTTCGGGGTGCAGCCACCTCCATGAACCCTGACTCGAGAGGGTGCTTTAACCCCCGTACGGCTTTCCGTAGGCCTGAGAGAATTCCCTTCTGAGGGAGAGCGTGTGTGCTGTGAGTCCCCTCTTTGTTTTCCGAGCCACATAACACAGCCCAGACGGTTGGGGTCAACTCTTTCTACGCAGAGGGAAGGGCAACGATCTGCCTCTCGCTTGCATAGCTTGATTTCTACAGCTGTCGGGCAGCCCCAGGACAGCGTTTCTGCCAGTATTACATTCAACGTGGCTCTCCCTCTGCGGAGGCCCTCTGAACTGCACTGAAAGAATCCCTGGGCCTCAAGTGCATCCTGGCCACTCTTCCCTGTCCTCTCTCTGTTGTGACGCAAGGTACACTGTAGGTCCAGCCTGAGAGAAAATACAGGAAAACCGGTACAATTGGGAGGCGTTTGGACGATCCGAAGCCACCTAGGCCTGACTAAGTCATTAAGCGGGTAATGCTACTCGTGGCATGCAAAAACACCCCGCGTCCAACCAGGTGTGAGCATAGAAAGGCCCAGTGTGGCTCCAAGTCTCCAGTCGTCAGTCAGAGAGGGCCGGGAACTGCGCTGTGGGGTCACGTTGGAAACCGGAGCATGTGGCAGAAGCCCGACTTTCCCCCTTTGGAAAGCAACTTCGGTGCAGCTTCCAAGCTGCCTGAAAACCACACCAGCAGGATACTATTCACTCCACGGATGCCTCTGAGGAGCAGTGAGGTTTTCCAAAAGAAACCAGGTGCTTGCCGTTCCTTCCTGGGCGCTCACCGCAGGGCATACTGTAGTTAGAGTGCCAACTCTATGTGTCCTCTAGTCTGGAGGTCAGGTGCACCTTTTCCCACGACCAGAGAGATACGGGTGCACCAGTTTGCAGGAAGTCTTAGCCAATGGACGGCGTCAGCTTTAGTATGCCTCAGAGCGCTCAAGACTCTCACGTGGGCACGTCTTTCCAAGGAAGGACACTGTGTACCAAAAGCCTTCTGAGCAGAGTCAAGGGCTACACAGCTCTGGGAACATCCCTCACTGTGCAGTTGGAAGGGCCGGGAACTAAGAAGGTGTTCTCCTATGGCTAGCGTTCCACAGCTTGGAAAGAGCCTCAGGAACACGGTTCTTGGCAGCCTTTCTTTCCATGCGGGTCTGCCACGTTGAGGAAACCTACGCTGCCCTGAGAGAAACCACCGGGGCTCCAATTCAGTGTGGGGACTCCTGCTCGACGGCCCTCTAAGTGACACGGAGAACTAGACATTAGGTCCAGCCCGAAAGGAAGTGGAGATTCACCCTGAGCATTGCTAGGCATCTGGAACATCCAAAGTCACCTAGGCCTCCTGCGGGCTTTCAGAGGATTATGCCATTCACCCCATGCAGAACACACTGCATCCAAAAGTTGCATCGCAGAAGGCCGAATTGTGTTCCAAGGGTCTCCTTTGGGTTGTCAGAGAAGAGAGGTGCATGTGCTGGGTGAGCCAGGTTGTAATTGAGAAGCCTGGGAAAAAGCAGTGTTTTCCCCATTTGGAAGGGGGTAGTGGCGGCCTCAAGGCTGACTGAAAGACATTGCTGTTACCCGTCTGCTAGTCACTTGTAGGAATGCCTCAGTGAAGAAAGTGCCTTTTCTCCTACGAAACCAGGTGGTCTCCAGGGCCTTGCTAGGAGTTCATCCCACGCTTGCCCCAGCTAAAGTGCGGAGTAAATGCGACCCCTAGCCTCAAGGTAAGCACGAGTGTCTCCCAGCAGCAAAGTTCGGGGTGCAGCCACCTCCATGAACCCTGACTCGAGAGGGTGCTTTAACCCCCGTACGGCTTTCCGTAGGCCTGAGAGAATTCCCTTCTGAGGGAGAGCGTGTGTGCTGTGAGTCCCCTCTTTGTTTTCCGAGCCACATAACACAGCCCAGACGGTTGGGGTCAACTCTTTCTACGCAGAGGGAAGGGCAACGATCTGCCTCTCGCTTGCATAGCTTGATTTCTACAGCTGTCGGGCAGCCCCAGGACAGCGTTTCTGCCAGTATTACATTCAACGTGGCTCTCCCTCTGCGGAGGCCCTCTGAACTGCACTGAAAGAATCCCTGGGCCTCAAGTGCATCCTGGCCACTCTTCCCTGTCCTCTCTCTGTTGTGACGCAAGGTACACTGTAGGTCCAGCCTGAGAGAAAATACAGGAAAACCGGTACAATTGGGAGACGTTTGGACGATCCGAAGCCACCTAGGCCTGACTAAGTCATTAAGCGGGTAATGCTACTCGTGGCATGCAAAAACACCCCGCGTCCAACCAGGTGTGAGCATAGAAAGGCCCAGTGTGGCTCCAAGTCTCCAGTCGTCAGTCAGAGAGGGCCGGGAACTGCGCTGTGGGGTCACGTTGGAAACTGGAGCATGTGGCAGAAGCCCGACTTTCCCCCTTTGGAAAGCAACTTCGGTGCAGCTTCCAAGCTGCCTGAAAACCACACCAGCAGGATACTATTCACTCCACGGATGCCTCTGAGGAGCAGTGAGGTTTTCCAAAAGAAACCAGGTGCTTGCCGTTCCTTCCTGGGCGCTCACCGCAGGGCATACTGTAGTTAGAGTGCCAACTCTATGTGTCCTCTAGTCTGGAGGTCAGGTGCACCTTTTCCCACGACCAGAGAGATACGGGTGCACCAGTTTGCAGGAAGTCTTAGCCAATGGACGGCGTCAGCTTTAGTATGCCTCAGAGCGCTCAAGACTCTCACGTGGGCACATCTTTCCAAGGAAGTACACTGTGTACCAAAAGCCTTCTGAGCAGAGTCAAGGGCTACACAGCTCTGGGAACATCCCTCACTGTGCAGTTGGAAGGGCCGGGAACTAAGAAGGTGTTCTCCTATGGCTAGCGTTCCACAGCTTGGAAAGAGCCTCAGGAACACGGTTCTTGGCAGCCTTTCTTTCCATGCGGGTCTGCCACGTTGAGGAAACCTACGCTGCCCTGAGAGAAACCACCGGGGCTCCAATTCAGTGTGGGGACTCCTGCTCGACGGCCCTCTAAGTGACACGGAGAACTAGACATTAGGTCCAGCCCGAAAGGAAGTGGAGATTCACCCTGAGCATTGCTAGGCATCTGGAACATCCAAAGTCACCTAGGCCTCCTGAGGGCTTTCAGAGGATTATGCCATTCACCACATGCAGAACACACTGCATCCAAAAGTTGCATCGCAGAAGGCCGAATTGTGTTCCAAGGGTCTCCTTTGGGTTGTCAGAGAAGAGAGGTGCATGTGCTGGGTGAGCCAGGTTGTAATTGAGAAGCCTGGGAAAAAGCAGTGTTTTCCCCATTTGGAAGGGGGTAGTGGCGGCCTCAAGGCTGACTGAAAGACATTGCTGTTACCCGTCTGCTAGTCACTTGTAGGAATGCCTCAGTGAAGAAAGTGCCTTTTCTCCTACGAAACCAGGTGGTCTCCAGGGCCTTGCTAGGAGTTCATCCCACGCTTGCCCCAGCTAAAGTGCGGAGTAAATGCGACCCCTAGCCTCAAGGTAAGCACGAGTGTCTCCCAGCAGCAAAGTTCGGGGTGCAGCCACCTCCATGAACCCTGACTCGAGAGGGTGCTTTAACCCCCGTACGGCTTTCCGTAGGCCTGAGAGAATTCCCTTCTGAGGGAGAGCGTGTGTGCTGTGAGTCCCCTCTTTGTTTTCCGAGCCACATAACACAGCCCAGACGGTTGGGGTCAACTCTTTCTACGCAGAGGGAAGGGCAACGATCTGCCTCTCGCTTGCATAGCTTGATTTCTACAGCTGTCGGGCAGCCCCAGGACAGCGTTTCTGCCAGTATTACATTCAACGTGGCTCTCCCTCTGCGGAGGCCCTCTGAACTGCACTGAAAGAATCCCTGGGCCTCAAGTGCATCCTGGCCACTCTTCCCTGTCCTCTCTCTGTTGTGACGCAAGGTACACTGTAGGTCCAGCCTGAGAGAAAATACAGGAAAACCGGTACAATTGGGAGGCGTTTGGACGATCCGAAGCCACCTAGGCCTGACTAAGTCATTAAGCGGGTAATGCTACTCGTGGCATGCAAAAACACCCCGCGTCCAACCAGGTGTGAGCATAGAAAGGCCCAGTGTGGCTCCAAGTCTCCAGTCGTCAGTCAGAGAGGGCCGGGAACTGCGCTGTGGGGTCACGTTGGAAACCGGAGCATGTGGCAGAAGCCCGACTTTCCCCCTTTGGAAAGCAACTTCGGTGCAGCTTCCAAGCTGCCTGAAAACCACACCAGCAGGATACTATTCACTCCACGGATGCCTCTGAGGAGCAGCGAGGTTTTCCAAAAGAAACCAGGTGCTTGCCGTTCCTTCCTGGGCGCTCACCGCCGGGCATACTGTAGTTAGAGTGCCAACTCTATGTGTCCTCTAGTCTGGAGGTCAGGTGCACCTTTTCCCACGACCAGAGAGATACGGGTGCACCAGTTTGCAGGAAGTCTTAGTCAATGGACGGCGTCAGCTTTAGTATGCCTCAGAGCGCTCAAGACTCTCACGTGGGCACGTCTTTCCAAGGAAGGACACTGTGTACCAAAAGCCTTCTGAGCAGAGTCAAGGGCTACACAGCTCTGGGAACATCCCTCACTGTGCAGTTGGAAGGGCCGGGAACTAAGAAGGTGTTCTCCTATGGCTAGCGTTCCACAGCTTGGAAAGAGCCTCAGGAACACGGTTCTTGGCAGCCTTTCTTTCCATGCGGGTCTGCCACGTTGAGGAAACCTACGCTGCCCTGAGAGAAACCACCGGGGCTCCAATTCAGTGTGGGGACTCCTGCTCGACGGCCCTCTAAGTGACACGGAAAACTAGACATTAGGTCCAGCCCGAAAGGAAGTGGAGATTCACCCTGAGCATTGCTAGGCATCTGGAACATCCAAAGTCACCTAGGCCTCCTGAGGGCTTTCAGAGGATTATGCCATTCACCACATGCAGAACACACTGCATCCAAAAGTTGCATCGCAGAAGGCCGAATTGTGTTCCAAGGGTCTCCTTTGGGTTGTCAGAGAAGAGAGGTCCATGTGCTGGGTGAGCCAGGTTGTAATTGAGAAGCCTGGGAAAAGGCAGTGTTTTCCCCATTTGGAAGGATGGTAGTGGCGGCCTCAAGGCTGACTGAAAGACATTGCTGTTACCCGTCTGCTAGTCACTTGTAGGAATGCCTCAGTGAAGAAAGTGCCTTTTCTCCTACGAAACCAGGTGGTCTCCAGGGCCTTGCTAGGAGTTCATCCCACGCTTGCCCCAGCTAAAGTGCGGAGTAAATGCGACCCCTAGCCTCAAGGTAAGCACGAGTGTCTCCCAGCAGCAAAGTTCGGGGTGCAGCCACCTCCATGAACCCTGACTCGAGAGGGTGCTTTTAACCCCCGTACGGGCTTTCCGTAGGCCTGAGAGAATTCCCTTCTGAGGGAGAGCGTGTGTGCTGTGAGTCCCCTCTTTGTTTTCCGAGCCACATAACACAGCCCAGACGGTTGGGGGTCAACTCTTTCTACGCAGAGGGAAGGGCAACGATCTGCCTCTCGCTTGCATAGCTTGATTTCTACAGCTGTCGGGCAGCCCCAGGACAGCGTTTCTGCCAGTATTACATTCAACGTGGCTCTCCCTCTGCGGAGGCCCTCTGAACTGCACTGAAAGAATCCCTGGGCCTCAAGTGCATCCTGGCCACTCTTCCCTGTCCTCTCTCTGTTGTGACGCAAGGTACACTGTAGGTCCAGCCTGAGAGAAAAATACAGGAAAACCGGTACAATTGGGAGACGTTTGGACGATCCGAAGCCACCTAGGCCTGACTAAGTCATTAAGCGGGTAATGCTACTCGTGGCATGCAAAAACACCCCGCGTCCAACCAGGTGTGAGCATAGAAAGGCCCAGTGTGGCTCCAAGTCTCCAGTCGTCAGTCAGAGAGGGCCGGGAACTGCGCTGTGTGGGTCACGTTGGAAACCGGAGCATGTGGCAGAAGCCCGACTTTCCCCCTTTGGAAAGCAACTTCGGTGCAGCTTCCAAGCTGCCTGAAAACCACACCAGCAGGATACTATTCACTCCACGGATGCCTCTGAGGAGCAGTGAGGTTTTCCAAAAGAAACCAGGTGCTTGCCGTTCCTTCCTGGGCGCTCACCGCAGGGCATACTGTAGTTAGAGTGCCAACTCTATGTGTCCTCTAGTCTGGAGGTCAGGTGCAACTTTTCCCACGAGACCAGAGAGATACGGGTGCACCAGTTTGCAGGAAGTCTTAGCCAATGGACGGCGTCAGCTTTAGTATGCCTCAGAGCGCTCAAGACTCTCACGTGGGCACGTCTTTCCAAGGAAGTACACTGTGTACCAAAAGCCTTCTGAGCAGAGTCAAGGGCTACACAGCTCTGGGAACATCCCTCACTGTGCAGTTTGGAAGGGCCGGTGAACTAAGAAGGTGTTCTCCTATGGCTAGCGTTCCACAGCTTGGAAAGAGCCTCAGGAACACGGTTTCTTGCAGCCTTTCTTTCCATGCGGGTCTGCCACGTTGAGGAAACCTACGCTGCCCTGAGAGAAACCACCGGGGCTCCAATTCAGTGTGGGGACTCCTGCTCGACGGCCCTCTAAGTGACACGGAGAACTAGACATTAGGTCCAGCCCGAAAGGAAGTGGAGATTCACCCTGAGCATTGCTAGGCATCTGGAACATCCAAAGTCACCTAGGGCTTTCAGAGGATTATGCCATTCACCACATGCAGAACACACTGCATCCAAAAGTTGCATCGCAGAAGGCCGAATTGTGTTCCAAGGGTCTCCTTTGGGTTGTCAGAGAAGAGAGGTGCATGTGCTGGGTGAGCCAGGTTGTAATTGAGAAGCCTGGGAAAAAGCAGTGTTTTCCCCATTTGGAAGGGGGTAGTGGCGGCCTCAAGGCTGACTGAAAGACATTGCTGTTACCCGTCTGCTAGTCACTTGTAGGAATGCCTCAGTGAAGAAAGTGCCTTTTCTCCTACGAAACCAGGTGGTCTCCAGGGCCTTGCTAGGAGTTCATCCCACGCTTGCCCCAGCTAAAGTGCGGAGTAAATGCGACCCCTAGCCTCAAGGTAAGCACGAGTGTCTCCCAGCAGCAAAGTTCGGGGTGCAGCCACCTCCATGAACCCTGACTCGAGAGGGTGCTTTAACCCCCGTACGGCTTTCCGTAGGCCTGAGAGAATTCCCTTCTGAGGGAGAGCGTGTGTGCTGTGAGTCCCCTCTTTGTTTTCCGAGCCACATAACACAGCCCAGACGGTTGGGGTCAACTCTTTCTACGCAGAGGGAAGGGCAACGATCTGCCTCTCGCTTGCATAGCTTGATTTCTACAGCTGTCGGGCAGCCCCAGGACAGCGTTTCTGCCAGTATTACATTCAACGTGGCTCTCCCTCTGCGGAGGCCCTCTGAACTGCACTGAAAGAATCCCTGGGCCTCAAGTGCATCCTGGCCACTCTTCCCTGTCCTCTCTCTGTTGTGACGCAAGGTACACTGTAGGTCCAGCCTGAGAGAAAATACAGGAAAACCGGTACAATTGGGAGGCGTTTGGACGATCCGAAGCCACCTAGGCCTGACTAAGTCATTAAGCGGGTAATGCTACTCGTGGCATGCAAAAACACCCCGCGTCCAACCAGGTGTGAGCATAGAAAGGCCCAGTGTGGCTCCAAGTCTCCAGTCGTCAGTCAGAGAGGGCCGGGAACTGCGCTGTGGGGTCACGTTGGAAACCGGAGCATGTGGCAGAAGCCCGACTTTCCCCCTTTGGAAAGCAACTTCGGTGCAGCTTCCAAGCTGCCTGAAAACCACACCAGCAGGATACTATTCACTCCACGGATGCCTCTGAGGAGCAGCGAGGTTTTCCAAAAGAAACCAGGTGCTTGCCGTTCCTTCCTGGGCGCTCACCGCCGGGCATACTGTAGTTAGAGTGCCAACTCTATGTGTCCTCTAGTCTGGAGGTCAGGTGCACCTTTTCCCACGACCAGAGAGATACGGGTGCACCAGTTTGCAGGAAGTCTTAGTCAATGGACGGCGTCAGCTTTAGTATGCCTCAGAGCGCTCAAGACTCTCACGTGGGCACGTCTTTCCAAGGAAGGACACTGTGTACCAAAAGCCTTCTGAGCAGAGTCAAGGGCTACACAGCTCTGGGAACATCCCTCACTGTGCAGTTGGAAGGGCCGGGAACTAAGAAGGTGTTCTCCTATGGCTAGCGTTCCACAGCTTGGAAAGAGCCTCAGGAACACGGTTCTTGGCAGCCTTTCTTTCCATGCGGGTCTGCCACGTTGAGGAAACCTACGCTGCCCTGAGAGAAACCACCGGGGCTCCAATTCAGTGTGGGGACTCCTGCTCGACGGCCCTCTAAGTGACACGGAGAACTAGACATTAGGTCCAGCCCGAAAGGAAGTGGAGATTCACCCTGAGCATTGCTAGGCATCTGGAACATCCAAAGTCACCTAGGCCTCCTGCGGGCTTTCAGAGGATTATGCCATTCACCCCATGCAGAACACACTGCATCCAAAAGTTGCATCGCAGAAGGCCGAATTGTGTTCCAAGGGTCTCCTTTGGGTTGTCAGAGAAGAGAGGTCCATGTGCTGGGTGAGCCAGGTTGTAATTGAGAAGCCTGGGAAAAGGCAGTGTTTTCCACATTTGGAAGGAGGTAGTGGCGGCCTCAAGGCTGACTGAAAGACATTGCTGTTACCCGTCTGCTAGTCACTTGTAGGAATGCCTCAGTGAAGAAAGTGCCTTTTCTCCTACGAAACCAGGTGGTCTCCAGGGCCTTGCTAGGAGTTCATCCCACGCTTGCCCCAGCTAAAGTGCGGAGTAAATGCGACCCCTAGCCTCAAGGTAAGCACGAGTGTCTCCCAGCAGCAAAGTTCGGGGTGCAGCCACCTCCATGAACCCTGACTCGAGAGGGTGCTTTAACCCCCGTACGGCTTTCCGTAGGCCTGAGAGAATTCCCTTCTGAGGGAGAGCGTGTGTGCTGTGAGTCCCCTCTTTGTTTTCCGAGCCACATAACACAGCCCAGACGGTTGGGGTCAACTCTTTCTACGCAGAGGGAAGGGCAACGATCTGCCTCTCGCTTGCATAGCTTGATTTCTACAGCTGTCGGGCAGCCCCAGGACAGCGTTTCTGCCAGTATTACATTCAACGTGGCTCTCCCTCTGCGGAGGCCCTCTGAACTGCACTGAAAGAATCCCTGGGCCTCAAGTGCATCCTGGCCACTCTTCCCTGTCCTCTCTCTGTTGTGACGCAAGGTACACTGTAGGTCCAGCCTGAGAGAAAATACAGGAAAACCGGTACAATTGGGAGGCGTTTGGACGATCCGAAGCCACCTAGGCCTGACTAAGTCATTAAGCGGGTAATGCTACTCGTGGCATGCAAAAACACCCCGCGTCCAACCAGGTGTGAGCATAGAAAGGCCCAGTGTGGCTCCAAGTCTCCAGTCGTCAGTCAGAGAGGGCCGGGAACTGCGCTGTGGGGTCACGTTGGAAACCGGAGCATGTGGCAGAAGCCCGACTTTCCCCCTTTGGAAAGCAACTTCGGTGCAGCTTCCAAGCTGCCTGAAAACCACACCAGCAGGATACTATTCACTCCACGGATGCCTCTGAGGAGCAGCGAGGTTTTCCAAAAGAAACCAGGTGCTTGCCGTTCCTTCCTGGGCGCTCACCGCCGGGCATACTGTAGTTAGAGTGCCAACTCTATGTGTCCTCTAGTCTGGAGGTCAGGTGCACCTTTTCCCACGACCAGAGAGATACGGGTGCACCAGTTTGCAGGAAGTCTTAGTCAATGGACGGCGTCAGCTTTAGTATGCCTCAGAGCGCTCAAGACTCTCACGTGGGCACGTCTTTCCAAGGAAGGACACTGTGTACCAAAAGCCTTCTGAGCAGAGTCAAGGGCTACACAGCTCTGGGAACATCCCTCACTGTGCAGTTGGAAGGGCCGGGAACTAAGAAGGTGTTCTCCTATGGCTAGCGTTCCACAGCTTGGAAAGAGCCTCAGGAACACGGTTCTTGGCAGCCTTTCTTTCCATGCGGGTCTGCCACGTTGAGGAAACCTACGCTGCCCTGAGAGAAACCACCGGGGCTCCAATTCAGTGTGGGGACTCCTGCTCGACGGCCCTCTAAGTGACACGGAGAACTAGACATTAGGTCCAGCCCGAAAGGAAGTGGAGATTCACCCTGAGCATTGCTAGGCATCTGGAACATCCAAAGTCACCTAGGCCTCCTGCGGGCTTTCAGAGGATTATGCCATTCACCCCATGCAGAACACACTGCATCCAAAAGTTGCATCGCAGAAGGCCGAATTGTGTTCCAAGGGTCTCCTTTGGGTTGTCAGAGAAGAGAGGTCCATGTGCTGGGTGAGCCAGGTTGTAATTGAGAAGCCTGGGAAAAGGCAGTGTTTTCCACATTTGGAAGGAGGTAGTGGCGGCCTCAAGGCTGACTGAAAGACATTGCTGTTACCCGTCTGCTAGTCACTTGTAGGAATGCCTCAGTGAAGAAAGTGCCTTTTCTCCTACGAAACCAGGTGGTCTCCAGGGCCTTGCTAGGAGTTCATCCCACGCTTGCCCCAGCTAAAGTGCGGAGTAAATGCGACCCCTAGCCTCAAGGTAAGCACGAGTGTCTCCCAGCAGCAAAGTTCGGGGTGCAGCCACCTCCATGAACCCTGACTCGAGAGGGTGCTTTAACCCCCGTACGGCTTTCCGTAGGCCTGAGAGAATTCCCTTCTGAGGGAGAGCGTGTGTGCTGTGAGTCCCCTCTTTGTTTTCCGAGCCACATAACACAGCCCAGACGGTTGGGGTCAACTCTTTCTACGCAGAGGGAAGGGCAACGATCTGCCTCTCGCTTGCATAGCTTGATTTCTACAGCTGTCGGGCAGCCCCAGGACAGCGTTTCTGCCAGTATTACATTCAACGTGGCTCTCCCTCTGCGGAGGCCCTCTGAACTGCACTGAAAGAATCCCTGGGCCTCAAGTGCATCCTGGCCACTCTTCCCTGTCCTCTCTCTGTTGTGACGCAAGGTACACTGTAGGTCCAGCCTGAGAGAAAATACAGGAAAACCGGTACAATTGGGAGGCGTTTGGACGATCCGAAGCCACCTAGGCCTGACTAAGTCATTAAGCGGGTAATGCTACTCGTGGCATGCAAAAACACCCCGCGTCCAACCAGGTGTGAGCATAGAAAGGCCCAGTGTGGCTCCAAGTCTCCAGTCGTCAGTCAGAGAGGGCCGGGAACTGCGCTGTGGGGTCACGTTGGAAACCGGAGCATGTGGCAGAAGCCCGACTTTCCCCCTTTGGAAAGCAACTTCGGTGCAGCTTCCAAGCTGCCTGAAAACCACACCAGCAGGATACTATTCACTCCACGGATGCCTCTGAGGAGCAGCGAGGTTTTCCAAAAGAAACCAGGTGCTTGCCGTTCCTTCCTGGGCGCTCACCGCCGGGCATACTGTAGTTAGAGTGCCAACTCTATGTGTCCTCTAGTCTGGAGGTCAGGTGCACCTTTTCCCACGACCAGAGAGATACGGGTGCACCAGTTTGCAGGAAGTCTTAGTCAATGGACGGCGTCAGCTTTAGTATGCCTCAGAGCGCTCAAGACTCTCACGTGGGCACGTCTTTCCAAGGAAGGACACTGTGTACCAAAAGCCTTCTGAGCAGAGTCAAGGGCTACACAGCTCTGGGAACATCCCTCACTGTGCAGTTGGAAGGGCCGGGAACTAAGAAGGTGTTCTCCTATGGCTAGCGTTCCACAGCTTGGAAAGAGCCTCAGGAACACGGTTCTTGGCAGCCTTTCTTTCCATGCGGGTCTGCCACGTTGAGGAAACCTACGCTGCCCTGAGAGAAACCACCGGGGCTCCAATTCAGTGTGGGGACTCCTGCTCGACGGCCCTCTAAGTGACACGGAGAACTAGACATTAGGTCCAGCCCAAAAGGAAGTGGAGATTCACCCTGAGCATTGCTAGGCATCTGGAACATCCTAAGTCACCTAGGCCTCCTGAGGGCTTTCAGAGAATTATGCCATTCACCACATGCAGAACACACTGCATCCAAAAGTTGCATCGCAGAAGGCCGAATTGTGTTCCAAGGGTCTCCTTTGGGTTGTCAGAGAAGAGAGGTCCATGTGCTGGGTGAGCCAGGTTGTAATTGAGAAGCCTGGGAAAAGGCAGTGTTTTCCACATTTGGAAGGAGGTAGTGGCGGCCTCAAGGCTGACTGAAAGACATTGCTGTTACCCGTCTGCTAGTCACTTGTAGGAATGCCTCAGTGAAGAAAGTGCCTTTTCTCCTACGAAACCAGGTGGTCTCCAGGGCCTTGCTAGGAGTTCATCCCACGCTTGCCCCAGCTAAAGTGCGGAGTAAATGCGACCCCTAGCCTCAAGGTAAGCACGAGTGTCTCCCAGCAGCAAAGTTCGGGGTGCAGCCACCTCCATGAACCCTGACTCGAGAGGGTGCTTTAACCCCCGTACGGCTTTCCGTAGGCCTGAGAGAATTCCCTTCTGAGGGAGAGCGTGTGTGCTGTGAGTCCCCTCTTTGTTTTCCGAGCCACATAACACAGCCCAGACGGTTGGGGTCAACTCTTTCTACGCAGAGGGAAGGGCAACGATCTGCCTCTCGCTTGCATAGCTTGATTTCTACAGCTGTCGGGCAGCCCCAGGACAGCGTTTCTGCCAGTATTACATTCAACGTGGCTCTCCCTCTGCGGAGGCCCTCTGAGCTGCACTGAAAGAATCCCTGGGCCTCAAGTGCATCCTGGCCACTCTTCCCTGTCCTCTCTCTGTTGTGACGCAAGGTACACTGTAGGTCCAGCCTGAGAGAAAATACAGGAAAACCGGTACAATTGGGAGGCGTTTGGACGATCCGAAGCCACCTAGGCCTGACTAAGTCATTAAGCGGGTAATGCTACTCGTGGCATGCAAAAACACCCCGCGTCCAACCAGGTGTGAGCATAGAAAGGCCCAGTGTGGCTCCAAGTCTCCAGTCGTCAGTCAGAGAGGGCCGGGAACTGCGCTGTGGGGTCACGTTGGAAACCGGAGCATGTGGCAGAAGCCCGACTTTCCCCCTTTGGAAAGCAACTTCGGTGCAGCTTCCAAGCTGCCTGAAAACCACACCAGCAGGATACTATTCACTCCACGGATGCCTCTGAGGAGCAGCGAGGTTTTCCAAAAGAAACCAGGTGCTTGCCGTTCCTTCCTGGGCGCTCACCGCAGGGCATACTGTAGTTAGAGTGCCAACTCTATGTGTCCTCTAGTCTGGAGGTCAGGTGCACCTTTTCCCACGACCAGAGAGATACGGGTGCACCAGTTTGCAGGAAGTCTTAGCCAATGGACGGCGTCAGCTTTAGTATGCCTCAGAGCGCTCAAGACTCTCACGTGGGCACGTCTTTCCAAGGAAGGACACTGTGTACCAAAAGCCTTCTGAGCAGAGTCAAGGGCTACACAGCTCTGGGAACATCCCTCACTGTGCAGTTGGAAGGGCCGGGAACTAAGAAGGTGTTCTCCTATGGCTAGCGTTCCACAGCTTGGAAAGAGCCTCAGGAACACGGTTCTTGGCAGCCTTTCTTTCCATGCGGGTCTGCCACGTTGAGGAAACCTACGCTGCCCTGAGAGAAACCACCGGGGCTCCAATTCAGTGTGGGGACTCCTGCTCGACGGCCCTCTAAGTGACACGGAGAACTAGACATTAGGTCCAGCCCGAAAGGAAGTGGAGATTCACCCTGAGCATTGCTAGGCATCTGGAACATCCAAAGTCACCTAGGCCTCCTGAGGGCTTTCAGAGGATTATGCCATTCACCCCATGTAGAACACACTGCATCCAAAAGTTGCATCGCAGAAGGCCGAATTGTGTTCCAAGGGTCTCCTTTGGGTTGTCAGAGAAGAGAGGTCCATGTGCTGGGTGAGCCAGGTTGTAATTGAGAAGCCTGGGAAAAGGCAGTGTTTTCCCCATTTGGAAGGGGGTAGTGGCGGCCTCAAGGCTGACTGAAAGACATTGCTGTTACCCGTCTGCTAGTCACTTGTAGGAATGCCTCAGTGAAGAAAGTGCCTTTTCTCCTACGAAACCAGGTGGTCTCCAGGGCCTTGCTAGGAGTTCATCCCACGCTTGCCCTAGCTAAAGTGCGGAGTAAATGCGACCCCTAGCCTCAAGGTAAGCACGAGTGTCTCCCAGCAGCAAAGTTTGGGGTGCAGCCACCTCCATGAACCCTGACTCGAGAGGGTGCTTTAACCACCGTACGGCTTTCCGTAGGCCTGAGAGAATTCCCTTCTGAGGGAGAGCGTGTGTGCTGTGAGTCCCCTCTTTGTTTTCCGAGCCACATAACACAGCCCAGACGGTTGGGGTCAACTCTTTCTACGCAGAGGGAAGGGCAACGATCTGCCTCTCGCTTGCATAGCTTGATTTCTACAGCTGTCGGGCAGCCCCAGGACAGCGTTTCTGCCAGTATTACATTCAACGTGGCTCTCCCTCTGCGGAGGCCCTCTGAGCTGCACTGAAAGAATCCCTGGGCCTCAAGTGCATCCTGGCCACTCTTCCCTGTCCTCTCTCTGTTGTGACGCAAGGTACACTGTAGGTCCAGCCTGAGAGAAAATACAGGAAAACCGGTACAATTGGGAGGCGTTTGGACGATCCGAAGCCACCTAGGCCTGACTAAGTCATTAAGCGGGTAATGCTACTCGTGGCATGCAAAAACACCCCGCGTCCAACCAGGTGTGAGCATAGAAAGGCCCAGTGTGGCTCCAAGTCTCCAGTCGTCAGTCAGAGAGGGCCGGGAACTGCGCTGTGGGGTCACGTTGGAAACTGGAGCATGTGGCAGAAGCCCGACTTTCCCCCTTTGGAAAGCAACTTCGGTGCAGCTTCCAAGCTGCCTGAAAACCACACCAGCAGGATACTATTCACTCCACGGATGCCTCTGAGGAGCAGTGAGGTTTTCCAAAAGAAACCAGGTGCTTGCCATTCCTTCCTGGGCGCTCACCGCAGGGCATACTGTAGTTAGAGTGCCAACTCTATGTGTCCTCTAGTCTGGAGGTCAGGTGCACCTTTTCCCACGACCAGAGAGATACGGGTGCACCAGTTTGCAGGAAGTCTTAGCCAATGGACGGCGTCAGCTTTAGTATGCCTCAGAGCGCTCAAGACTCTCACGTGGGCACGTCTTTCCAAGGAAGGACACTGTGTACCAAAAGCCTTCTGAGCAGAGTCAAGGGCTACACAGCTCTGGGAACATCCCTCACTGTGCAGTTGGAAGGGCCGGGAACTAAGAAGGTGTTCTCCTATGGCTAGCGTTCCACAGCTTGGAAAGAGCCTCAGGAACACGGTTCTTGGCAGCCTTTCTTTCCATGCGGGTCTGCCACGTTGAGGAAACCTACGCTGCCCTGAGAGAAACCACCGGGGCTCCAATTCAGTGTGGGGACTCCTGCTCGACGGCCCTCTAAGTGACACGGAGAACTAGACATTAGGTCCAGCCCGAAAGGAAGTGGAGATTCACCCTGAGCATTGCTAGGCATCTGGAACATCCAAAGTCACCTAGGCCTCCTGCGGGCTTTCAGAGGATTATGCCATTCACCCCATGCAGAACACACTGCATCCAAAAGTTGCATCGCAGAAGGCCGAATTGTGTTCCAAGGGTCTCCTTTGGGTTGTCAGAGAAGAGAGGTCCATGTGCTGGGTGAGCCAGGTTGTAATTGAGAAGCCTGGGAAAAGGCAGTGTTTTCCCCATTTGGAAGGAGGTAGTGGCGGCCTCAAGGCTGACTGAAAGACATTGCTGTTACCCGTCTGCTAGTCACTTGTAGGAATGCCTCAGTGAAAAAGTGCCTTTTCTCCTACGAAACCAGGT
The DNA here is from genome assembly GCF_949752795.1 of Hyperoodon ampullatus. Classification (NCBI taxonomy): domain Eukaryota; kingdom Metazoa; phylum Chordata; class Mammalia; order Artiodactyla; family Ziphiidae; genus Hyperoodon; species Hyperoodon ampullatus. The sequence continues at coordinate 253,225 of NW_027641047.1, read as the reverse complement.
GGTCTCCAGGGCCTTGCTAGGAGTTCATCCCACGCTTGCCCCAGCTAAAGTGCGGAGTAAATGCGACCCCTAGCCTCAAGGTAAGCACGAGTGTCTCCCAGCAGCAAAGTTTGGGGTGCAGCCACCTCCATGAATCCTGACTCGAGAGGGTGCTTTAACCCCCGTACGGCTTTCCGTAGGCCTGAGAGAATTCCCTTCTGAGGGAGAGCGTGTGTGCTGTGAGTCCCCTCTTTGTTTTCCGAGCCACATAACACAGCCCAGACGGTTGGGGTCAACTCTTTCTACGCAGAGGGAAGGGCAACGATCTGCCTCTCGCTTGCATAGCTTGATTTCTACAGCTGTCGGGCAGCCCCAGGACAGCGTTTCTGCCAGTATTACATTCAACGTGGCTCTCCCTCTGCGGAGGCCCTCTGAACTGCACTGAAAGAATCCCTGGGCCTCAAGTGCATCCTGGCCACTCTTCCCTGTCCTCTCTCTGTTGTGACGCAAGGTACACTGTAGGTCCAGCCTGAGAGAAAATACAGGAAAACCGGTACAATTGGGAGGCGTTTGGACGATCCGAAGCCACCTAGGCCTGACTAAGTCATTAAGCGGGTAATGCTACTCGTGGCATGCAAAAACACCCCGCGTCCAACCAGGTGTGAGCATAGAAAGGCCCAGTGTGGCTCCAAGTCTCCAGTCGTCAGTCAGAGAGGGCCGGGAACTGCGCTGTGGGGTCACGTTGGAAACCGGAGCATGTGGCAGAAGCCCGACTTTCCCCCTTTGGAAAGCAACTTCGGTGCAGCTTCCAAGCTGCCTGAAAACCACACCAGCAGGATACTATTCACTCCACGGATGCCTCTGAGGAGCAGTGAGGTTTTCCAAAAGAAACCAGGTGCTTGCCGTTCCTTCCTGGGCGCTCACCGCAGGGCATACTGTAGTTAGAGTGCCAACTCTATGTGTCCTCTAGTCTGGAGGTCAGGTGCACCTTTTCCCACGACCAGAGAGATACGGGTGCACCAGTTTGCAGGAAGTCTTAGCCAATGGACGGCGTCAGCTTTAGTATGCCTCAGAGCGCTCAAGACTCTCACGTGGGCACGTCTTTCCAAGGAAGGACACTGTGTACCAAAAGCCTTCTGAGCAGAGTCAAGGGCTACACAGCTCTGGGAACATCCCTCACTGTGCAGTTGGAAGGGCCGGGAACTAAGAAGGTGTTCTCCTATGGCTAGCGTTCCACAGCTTGGAAAGAGCCTCAGGAACACGGTTGTTGGCAGCCTTTCTTTCCATGCGGGTCTGCCACGTTGAGGAAACCTACGCTGCCCTGAGAGAAACCACCGGGGCTCCAATTCAGTGTGGGGACTCCTGCTCGACGGCCCTCTAAGTGACACGGAGAACTAGACATTAGGTCCAGCCCGAAAGGAAGTGGAGATTCACCCTGAGCATTGCTAGGCATCTGGAACATCCAAAGTCACCTAGGCCTCCTGCGGGCTTTCAGAGGATTATGCCATTCACCCCATGCAGAACACACTGCATCCAAAAGTTGCATCGCAGAAGGCCGAATTGTGTTCCAAGGGTCTCCTTTGGGTTGTCAGAGAAGAGAGGTGCATGTGCTGGGTGAGCCAGGTTGTAATTGAGAAGCCTGGGAAAAAGCAGTGTTTTCCCCATTTGGAAGGGGGTAGTGGCGGCCTCAAGGCTGACTGAAAGACATTGCTGTTACCCGTCTGCTAGTCACTTGTAGGAATGCCTCAGTGAAGAAAGTGCCTTTTCTCCTACGAAACCAGGTGGTCTCCAGGGCCTTGCTAGGAGTTCATCCCACGCTTGCCCCAGCTAAAGTGCGGAGTAAATGCGACCCCTAGCCTCAAGGTAAGCACGAGTGTCTCCCAGCAGCAAAGTTCGGGGTGCAGCCACCTCCATGAACCCTGACTCGAGAGGGTGCTTTAACCCCCGTACGGCTTTCCGTAGGCCTGAGAGAATTCCCTTCTGAGGGAGAGCGTGTGTGCTGTGAGTCCCCTCTTTGTTTTCCGAGCCACATAACACAGCCCAGACGGTTGGGGTCAACTCTTTCTACGCAGAGGGAAGGGCAACGATCTGCCTCTCGCTTGCATAGCTTGATTTCTACAGCTGTCGGGCAGCCCCAGGACAGCGTTTCTGCCAGTATTACATTCAACGTGGCTCTCCCTCTGCGGAGGCCCTCTGAACTGCACTGAAAGAATCCCTGGGCCTCAAGTGCATCCTGGCCACTCTTACCTGTCCTCTCTCTGTTGTGACGCAAGGTACACTGTAGGTCCAGCCTGAGAGAAAATACAGGAAAACCGGTACAATTGGGAGACGTTTGGACGATCCGAAGCCACCTAGGCCTGACTAAGTCATTAAGCGGGTAATGCTACTCGTGGCATGCAAAAACACCCCGCGTCCAACCAGGTGTGAGCATAGAAAGGCCCAGTGTGGCTCCAAGTCTCCAGTCGTCAGTCAGAGAGGGCCGGGAACTGCGCTGTGGGGTCACGTTGGAAACCGGAGCATGTGGCAGAAGCCCGACTTTCCCCCTTTGGAAAGCAACTTCGGTGCAGCTTCCAAGCTGCCTGAAAACCACACCAGCAGGATACTATTCACTCCACGGATGCCTCTGAGGAGCAGTGAGGTTTTCCAAAAGAAACCAGGTGCTTGCCGTTCCTTCCTGGGCGCTCACCGCAGGGCATACTGTAGTTAGAGTGCCAACTCTATGTGTCCTCTAGTCTGGAGGTCAGGTGCACCTTTTCCCACGACCAGAGAGATACGGGTGCACCAGTTTGCAGGAAGTCTTAGCCAATGGACGGCGTCAGCTTTAGTATGCCTCAGAGCGCTCAAGACTCTCACGTGGGCACGTCTTTCCAAGGAAGGACACTGTGTACCAAAAGCCTTCTGAGCAGAGTCAAGGGCTACACAGCTCTGGGAACATCCCTCACTGTGCAGTTGGAAGGGCCGGGAACTAAGAAGGTGTTCTCCTATGGCTAGCGTTCCACAGCTTGGAAAGAGCCTCAGGAACACGGTTCTTGGCAGCCTTTCTTTCCATGCGGGTCTGCCACGTTGAGGAAACCTACGCTGCCCTGAGAGAAACCACCGGGGCTCCAATTCAGTGTGGGGACTCCTGCTCGACGGCCCTCTAAGTGACACGGAGAACTAGACATTAGGTCCAGCCCGAAAGGAAGTGGAGATTCACCCTGAGCATTGCTAGGCATCTGGAACATCCAAAGTCACCTAGGCCTCCTGAGGGCTTTCAGAGGATTATGCCATTCACCACATGCAGAACACACTGCATCCAAAAGTTGCATCGCAGAAGGCCGAATTGTGTTCCAAGGGTCTCCTTTGGGTTGTCAGAGAAGAGAGGTGCATGTGCTGGGTGAGCCAGGTTGTAATTGAGAAGCCTGGGAAAAAGCAGTGTTTTCCCCATTTGGAAGGGGGTAGTGGCGGCCTCAAGGCTGACTGAAAGACATTGCTGTTACCCGTCTGCTAGTCACTTGTAGGAATGCCTCAGTGAAGAAAGTGCCTTTTCTCCTACGAAACCAGGTGGTCTCCAGGGCCTTGCTAGGAGTTCATCCCACGCTTGCCCCAGCTAAAGTGCGGAGTAAATGCGACCCCTAGCCTCAAGGTAAGCACGAGTGTCTCCCAGCAGCAAAGTTCGGGGTGCAGCCACCTCCATGAACCCTGACTCGAGAGGGTGCTTTAACCCCCGTACGGCTTTCCGTAGGCCTGAGAGAATTCCCTTCTGAGGGAGAGCGTGTGTGCTGTGAGTCCCCTCTTTGTTTTCCGAGCCACATAACACAGCCCAGACGGTTGGGGTCAACTCTTTCTACGCAGAGGGAAGGGCAACGATCTGCCTCTCGCTTGCATAGCTTGATTTCTACAGCTGTCGGGCAGCCCCAGGACAGCGTTTCTGCCAGTATTACATTCAACGTGGCTCTCCCTCTGCGGAGGCCCTCTGAACTGCACTGAAAGAATCCCTGGGCCTCAAGTGCATCCTGGCCACTCTTCCCTGTCCTCTCTCTGTTGTGACGCAAGGTACACTGTAGGTCCAGCCTGAGAGAAAATACAGGAAAACCGGTACAATTGGGAGGCGTTTGGACGATCCGAAGCCACCTAGGCCTGACTAAGTCATTAAGCGGGTAATGCTACTCGTGGCATGCAAAAACACCCCGCGTCCAACCAGGTGTGAGCATAGAAAGGCCCAGTGTGGCTCCAAGTCTCCAGTCGTCAGTCAGAGAGGGCCGGGAACTGCGCTGTGGGGTCACGTTGGAAACCGGAGCATGTGGCAGAAGCCCGACTTTCCCCCTTTGGAAAGCAACTTCGGTGCAGCTTCCAAGCTGCCTGAAAACCACACCAGCAGGATACTATTCACTCCACGGATGCCTCTGAGGAGCAGCGAGGTTTTCCAAAAGAAACCAGGTGCTTGCCGTTCCTTCCTGGGCGCTCACCGCCGGGCATACTGTAGTTAGAGTGCCAACTCTATGTGTCCTCTAGTCTGGAGGTCAGGTGCACCTTTTCCCACGACCAGAGAGATACGGGTGCACCAGTTTGCAGGAAGTCTTAGTCAATGGACGGCGTCAGCTTTAGTATGCCTCAGAGCGCTCAAGACTCTCACGTGGGCACGTCTTTCCAAGGAAGGACACTGTGTACCAAAAGCCTTCTGAGCAGAGTCAAGGGCTACACAGCTCTGGGAACATCCCTCACTGTGCAGTTGGAAGGGCCGGGAACTAAGAAGGTGTTCTCCTATGGCTAGCGTTCCACAGCTTGGAAAGAGCCTCAGGAACACGGTTCTTGGCAGCCTTTCTTTCCATGCGGGTCTGCCACGTTGAGGAAACCTACGCTGCCCTGAGAGAAACCACCGGGGCTCCAATTCAGTGTGGGGACTCCTGCTCGACGGCCCTCTAAGTGACACGGAGAACTAGACATTAGGTCCAGCCCGAAAGGAAGTGGAGATTCACCCTGAGCATTGCTAGGCATCTGGAACATCCAAAGTCACCTAGGCCTCCTGCGGGCTTTCAGAGGATTATGCCATTCACCCCATGCAGAACACACTGCATCCAAAAGTTGCATCGCAGAAGGCCGAATTGTGTTCCAAGGGTCTCCTTTGGGTTGTCAGAGAAGAGAGGTCCATGTGCTGGGTGAGCCAGGTTGTAATTGAGAAGCCTGGGAAAAGGCAGTGTTTTCCCCATTTGGAAGGAGGTAGTGGCGGCCTCAAGGCTGACTGAAAGACATTGCTGTTACCCGTCTGCTAGTCACTTGTAGGAATGCCTCAGTGAAGAAAGTGCCTTTTCTCCTACGAAACCAGGTGGTCTCCAGGGCCTTGCTAGGAGTTCATCCCACGCTTGCCCCAGCTAAAGTGCGGAGTAAATGCGACCCCTAGCCTCAAGGTAAGCACGAGTGTCTCCCAGCAGCAAAGTTCGGGGTGCAGCCACCTCCATGAACCCTGACTCGAGAGGGTGCTTTAACCCCCGTACGGCTTTCCGTAGGCCTGAGAGAATTCCCTTCTGAGGGAGAGCGTGTGTGCTGTGAGTCCCCTCTTTGTTTTCCGAGCCACATAACACAGCCCAGACGGTTGGGGTCAACTCTTTCTACGCAGAGGGAAGGGCAACGATCTGCCTCTCGCTTGCATAGCTTGATTTCTACAGCTGTCGGGCAGCCCCAGGACAGCGTTTCTGCCAGTATTACATTCAACGTGGCTCTCCCTCTGCGGAGGCCCTCTGAACTGCACTGAAAGAATCCCTGGGCCTCAAGTGCATCCTGGCCACTCTTCCCTGTCCTCTCTCTGTTGTGACGCAAGGTACACTGTAGGTCCAGCCTGAGAGAAAATACAGGAAAACCGGTACAATTGGGAGGCGTTTGGACGATCCGAAGCCACCTAGGCCTGACTAAGTCATTAAGCGGGTAATGCTACTCGTGGCATGCAAAAACACCCCGCGTCCAACCAGGTGTGAGCATAGAAAGGCCCAGTGTGGCTCCAAGTCTCCAGTCGTCAGTCAGAGAGGGCCGGGAACTGCGCTGTGGGGTCACGTTGGAAACCGGAGCATGTGGCAGAAGCCCGACTTTCCCCCTTTGGAAAGCAGCTTCGGTGCAGCTTCCAAGCTGCCTGAAAACCACACCAGCAGGATACTATTCACTCCACGGATGCCTCTGAGGAGCAGCGAGGTTTTCCAAAAGAAACCAGGTGCTTGCCGTTCCTTCCTGGGCGCTCACCGCAGGGCATACTGTAGTTAGAGTGCCAACTCTATGTGTCCTCTAGTCTCGAGGTCAGGTGCACCTTTTCCCACGACCAGAGAGATACGGGTGCACCAGTTTGCAGGAAGTCTTAGTCAATGGACGGCGTCAGCTTTAGTATGCCTCAGAGCGCTCAAGACTCTCACGTGGGCACGTCTTTCCAAGGAAGGACACTGTGTACCAAAAGCCTTCTGAGCAGAGTCAAGGGCTACACAGCTCTGGGAACATCCCTCACTGTGCAGTTGGAAGGGCCGGGAACTAAGAAGGTGTTCTCCTATGGCTAGCGTTCCACAGCTTGGAAAGAGCCTCAGGAACACGGTTCTTGGCAGCCTTTCTTTCCATGCGGGTCTGCCACGTTGAGGAAACCTACGCTGCCCTGAGAGAAACCACCGGGGCTCCAATTCAGTGTGGGGACTCCTGCTCGACGGCCCTCTAAGTGACACGGAGAACTAGACATTAGGTCCAGCCCGAAAGGAAGTGGAGATTCACCCTGAGCATTGCTAGGCATCTGGAACATCCAAAGTCACCTAGGCCTCCTGCGGGCTTTCAGAGGATTATGCCATTCACCCCATGCAGAACACACTGCATCCAAAAGTTGCATCGCAGAAGGCCGAATTGTGTTCCAAGGGTCTCCTTTGGGTTGTCAGAGAAGAGAGGTGCATGTGCTGGGTGAGCCAGGTTGTAATTGAGAAGCCTGGGAAAAAGCAGTGTTTTCCCCATTTGGAAGGGGGTAGTGGCGGCCTCAAGGCTGACTGAAAGACATTGCTGTTACCCGTCTGCTAGTCACTTGTAGGAATGCCTCAGTGAAGAAAGTGCCTTTTCTCCTACGAAACCAGGTGGTCTCCAGGGCCTTGCTAGGAGTTCATCCCACGCTTGCCCCAGCTAAAGTGCGGAGTAAATGCGACCCCTAGCCTCAAGGTAAGCACGAGTGTCTCCCAGCAGCAAAGTTCGGGGTGCAGCCACCTCCATGAACCCTGACTCGAGAGGGTGCTTTAACCCCCGTACGGCTTTCCGTAGGCCTGAGAGAATTCCCTTCTGAGGGAGAGCGTGTGTGCTGTGAGTCCCCTCTTTGTTTTCCGAGCCACATAACACAGCCCAGACGGTTGGGGTCAACTCTTTCTACGCAGAGGGAAGGGCAACGAACTGCCTCTCGCTTGCATAGCTTGATTTCTACAGCTGTCGGGCAGCCCCAGGACAGCGTTTCTGCCAGTATTACATTCAACGTGGCTCTCCCTCTGCGGAGGCCCTCTGAACTGCACTGAAAGAATCCCTGGGCCTCAAGTGCATCCTGGCCACTCTTCCCTGTCCTCTCTCTGTTGTGACGCAAGGTACACTGTAGGTCCAGCCTGAGAGAAAATACAGGAAAACCGGTACAATTGGGAGACGTTTGGACGATCCGAAGCCACCTAGGCCTGACTAAGTCATTAAGCGGGTAATGCTACTCGTGGCATGCAAAAACACCCCGCGTCCAACCAGGTGTGAGCATAGAAAGGCCCAGTGTGGCTCCAAGTCTCCAGTCGTCAGTCAGAGAGGGCCGGGAACTGCGCTGTGGGGTCACGTTGGAAACTGGAGCATGTGGCAGAAGCCCGACTTTCCCCCTTTGGAAAGCAACTTCGGTGCAGCTTCCAAGCTGCCTGAAAACCACACCAGCAGGATACTATTCACTCCACGGATGCCTCTGAGGAGCAGTGAGGTTTTCCAAAAGAAACCAGGTGCTTGCCGTTCCTTCCTGGGCGCTCACCGCAGGGCATACTGTAGTTAGAGTGCCAACTCTATGTGTCCTCTAGTCTGGAGGTCAGGTGCACCTTTTCCCACGACCAGAGAGATACGGGTGCACCAGTTTGCAGGAAGTCTTAGCCAATGGACGGCGTCAGCTTTAGTATGCCTCAGAGCGCTCAAGACTCTCACGTGGGCACGTCTTTCCAAGGAAGTACACTGTGTACCAAAAGCCTTCTGAGCAGAGTCAAGGGCTACACAGCTCTGGGAACATCCCTCACTGTGCAGTTGGAAGGGCCGGGAACTAAGAAGGTGTTCTCCTATGGCTAGCGTTCCACAGCTTGGAAAGAGCCTCAGGAACACGGTTCTTGGCAGCCTTTCTTTCCATGCGGGTCTGCCACGTTGAGGAAACCTACGCTGCCCTGAGAGAAACCACCGGGGCTCCAATTCAGTGTGGGGACTCCTGCTCGACGGCCCTCTAAGTGACACGGAGAACTAGACATTAGGTCCAGCCCGAAAGGAAGTGGAGATTCACCCTGAGCATTGCTAGGCATCTGGAACATCCAAAGTCACCTAGGCCTCCTGAGGGCTTTCAGAGGATTATGCCATTCACCACATGCAGAACACACTGCATCCAAAAGTTGCATCGCAGAAGGCCGAATTGTGTTCCAAGGGTCTCCTTTGGGTTGTCAGAGAAGAGAGGTGCATGTGCTGGGTGAGCCAGGTTGTAATTGAGAAGCCTGGGAAAAAGCAGTGTTTTCCCCATTTGGAAGGGGGTAGTGGCGGCCTCAAGGCTGACTGAAAGACATTGCTGTTACCCGTCTGCTAGTCACTTGTAGGAATGCCTCAGTGAAGAAAGTGCCTTTTCTCCTACGAAACCAGGTGGTCTCCAGGGCCTTGCTAGGAGTTCATCCCACGCTTGCCCCAGCTAAAGTGCGGAGTAAATGCGACCCCTAGCCTCAAGGTAAGCACGAGTGTCTCCCAGCAGCAAAGTTCGGGGTGCAGCCACCTCCATGAACCCTGACTCGAGAGGGTGCTTTAACCCCCGTACGGCTTTCCGTAGGCCTGAGAGAATTCCCTTCTGAGGGAGAGCGTGTGTGCTGTGAGTCCCCTCTTTGTTTTCCGAGCCACATAACACAGCCCAGACGGTTGGGGTCAACTCTTTCTACGCAGAGGGAAGGGCAACGATCTGCCTCTCGCTTGCATAGCTTGATTTCTACAGCTGTCGGGCAGCCCCAGGACAGCGTTTCTGCCAGTATTACATTCAACGTGGCTCTCCCTCTGCGGAGGCCCTCTGAACTGCACTGAAAGAATCCCTGGGCCTCAAGTGCATCCTGGCCACTCTTCCCTGTCCTCTCTCTGTTGTGACGCAAGGTACACTGTAGGTCCAGCCTGAGAGAAAATACAGGAAAACCGGTACAATTGGGAGGCGTTTGGACGATCCGAAGCCACCTAGGCCTGACTAAGTCATTAAGCGGGTAATGCTACTCGTGGCATGCAAAAACACCCCGCGTCCAACCAGGTGTGAGCATAGAAAGGCCCAGTGTGGCTCCAAGTCTCCAGTCGTCAGTCAGAGAGGGCCGGGAACTGCGCTGTGGGGTCACGTTGGAAACCGGAGCATGTGGCAGAAGCCCGACTTTCCCCCTTTGGAAAGCAACTTCGGTGCAGCTTCCAAGCTGCCTGAAAACCACACCAGCAGGATACTATTCACTCCACGGATGCCTCTGAGGAGCAGCGAGGTTTTCCAAAAGAAACCAGGTGCTTGCCGTTCCTTCCTGGGCGCTCACCGCCGGGCATACTGTAGTTAGAGTGCCAACTCTATGTGTCCTCTAGTCTGGAGGTCAGGTGCACCTTTTCCCACGACCAGAGAGATACGGGTGCACCAGTTTGCAGGAAGTCTTAGTCAATGGACGGCGTCAGCTTTAGTATGCCTCAGAGCGCTCAAGACTCTCACGTGGGCACGTCTTTCCAAGGAAGGACACTGTGTACCAAAAGCCTTCTGAGCAGAGTCAAGGGCTACACAGCTCTGGGAACATCCCTCACTGTGCAGTTGGAAGGGCCGGGAACTAAGAAGGTGTTCTCCTATGGCTAGCGTTCCACAGCTTGGAAAGAGCCTCAGGAACACGGTTCTTGGCAGCCTTTCTTTCCATGCGGGTCTGCCACGTTGAGGAAACCTACGCTGCCCTGAGAGAAACCACCGGGGCTCCAATTCAGTGTGGGGACTCCTGCTCGACGGCCCTCTAAGTGACACGGAGAACTAGACATTAGGTCCAGCCCGAAAGGAAGTGGAGATTCACCCTGAGCATTGCTAGGCATCTGGAACATCCAAAGTCACCTAGGCCTCCTGCGGGCTTTCAGAGGATTATGCCATTCACCACATGCAGAACACACTGCATCCAAAAGTTGCATCGCAGAAGGCCGAATTGTGTTCCAAGGGTCTCCTTTGGGTTGTCAGAGAAGAGAGGTCCATGTGCTGGGTGAGCCAGGTTGTAATTGAGAAGCCTGGGAAAAGGCAGTGTTTTCCACATTTGGAAGGAGGTAGTGGCGGCCTCAAGGCTGACTGAAAGACATTGCTGTTACCCGTCTGCTAGTCACTTGTAGGAATGCCTCAGTGAAGAAAGTGCCTTTTCTCCTACGAAACCAGGTGGTCTCCAGGGCCTTGCTAGGAGTTCATCCCACGCTTGCCCCAGCTAAAGTGCGGAGTAAATGCGACCCCTAGCCTCAAGGTAAGCACGAGTGTCTCCCAGCAGCAAAGTTCGGGGTGCAGCCACCTCCATGAACCCTGACTCGAGAGGGTGCTTTAACCCCCGTACGGCTTTCCGTAGGCCTGAGAGAATTCCCTTCTGAGGGAGAGCGTGTGTGCTGTGAGTCCCCTCTTTGTTTTCCGAGCCACATAACACAGCCCAGACGGTTGGGGTCAACTCTTTCTACGCAGAGGGAAGGGCAACGATCTGCCTCTCGCTTGCATAGCTTGATTTCTACAGCTGTCGGGCAGCCCCAGGACAGCGTTTCTGCCAGTATTACATTCAACGTGGCTCTCCCTCTGCGGAGGCCCTCTGAACTGCACTGAAAGAATCCCTGGGCCTCAAGTGCATCCTGGCCACTCTTCCCTGTCCTCTCTCTGTTGTGACGCAAGGTACACTGTAGGTCCAGCCTGAGAGAAAATACAGGAAAACCGGTACAATTGGGAGGCGTTTGGACGATCCGAAGCCACCTAGGCCTGACTAAGTCATTAAGCGGGTAATGCTACTCGTGGCATGCAAAAACACCCCGCGTCCAACCAGGTGTGAGCATAGAAAGGCCCAGTGTGGCTCCAAGTCTCCAGTCGTCAGTCAGAGAGGGCCGGGAACTGCGCTGTGGGGTCACGTTGGAAACCGGAGCATGTGGCAGAAGCCCGACTTTCCCCCTTTGGAAAGCAACTTCGGTGCAGCTTCCAAGCTGCCTGAAAACCACACCAGCAGGATACTATTCACTCCACGGATGCCTCTGAGGAGCAGTGAGGTTTTCCAAAAGAAACCAGGTGCTTGCCGTTCCTTCCTGGGCGCTCACCGCAGGGCATACTGTAGTTAGAGTGCCAACTCTATGTGTCCTCTAGTCTGGAGGTCAGGTGCACCTTTTCCCACGACCAGAGAGATACGGGTGCACCAGTTTGCAGGAAGTCTTAGCCAATGGACGGCGTCAGCTTTAGTATGCCTCAGAGCGCTCAAGACTCTCACGTGGGCACGTCTTTCCAAGGAAGGACACTGTGTACCAAAAGCCTTCTGAGCAGAGTCAAGGGCTACACAGCTCTGGGAACATCCCTCACTGTGCAGTTGGAAGGGCCGGGAACTAAGAAGGTGTTCTCCTATGGCTAGCGTTCCACAGCTTGGAAAGAGCCTCAGGAACACGGTTCTTGGCAGCCTTTCTTTCCATGCGGGTCTGCCACGTTGAGGAAACCTACGCTGCCCTGAGAGAAACCACCGGGGCTCCAATTCAGTGTGGGGACTCCTGCTCGACGGCCCTCTAAGTGACACGGAGAACTAGACATTAGGTCCAGCCCGAAAGGAAGTGGAGATTCACCCTGAGCATTGCTAGGCATCTGGAACATCCAAAGTCACCTAGGCCTCCTGAGGGCTTTCAGAGGATTATGCCATTCACCACATGCAGAACACACTGCATCCAAAAGTTGCATCGCAGAAGGCCGAATTGTGTTCCAAGGGTCTCCTTTGGGTTGTCAGAGAAGAGAGGTGCATGTGCTGGGTGAGCCAGGTTGTAATTGAGAAGCCTGGGAAAAAGCAGTGTTTTCCCCATTTGGAAGGGGGTAGTGGCGGCCTCAAGGCTGACTGAAAGACATTGCTGTTACCCGTCTGCTAGTCACTTGTAGGAATGCCTCAGTGAAGAAAGTGCCTTTTCTCCTACGAAACCAGGTGGTCTCCAGGGCCTTGCTAGGAGTTCATCCCACGCTTGCCCCAGCTAAAGTGCGGAGTAAATGCGACCCCTAGCCTCAAGGTAAGCACGAGTGTCTCCCAGCAGCAAAGTTCGGGGTGCAGCCACCTCCATGAACCCTGACTCGAGAGGGTGCTTTAACCCCCGTACGGCTTTCCGTAGGCCTGAGAGAATTCCCTTCTGAGGGAGAGCGTGTGTGCTGTGAGTCCCCTCTTTGTTTTCCGAGCCACATAACACAGCCCAGACGGTTGGGGTCAACTCTTTCTACGCAGAGGGAAGGGCAACGATCTGCCTCTCGCTTGCATAGCTTGATTTCTACAGCTGTCGGGCAGCCCCAGGACAGCGTTTCTGCCAGTATTACATTCAACGTGGCTCTCCCTCTGCGGAGGCCCTCTGAACTGCACTGAAAGAATCCCTGGGCCTCAAGTGCATCCTGGCCACTCTTCCCTGTCCTCTCTCTGTTGTGACGCAAGGTACACTGTAGGTCCAGCCTGAGAGAAAATACAGGAAAACCGGTACAATTGGGAGGCGTTTGGACGATCCGAAGCCACCTAGGCCTGACTAAGTCATTAAGCGGGTAATGCTACTCGTGGCATGCAAAAACACCCCGCGTCCAACCAGGTGTGAGCATAGAAAGGCCCAGTGTGGCTCCAAGTCTCCAGTCGTCAGTCAGAGAGGGCCGGGAACTGCGCTGTGGGGTCACGTTGGAAACCGGAGCATGTGGCAGAAGCCCGACTTTCCCCCTTTGGAAAGCAACTTCGGTGCAGCTTCCAAGCTGCCTGAAAACCACACCAGCAGGATACTATTCACTCCACGGATGCCTCTGAGGAGCAGCGAGGTTTTCCAAAAGAAACCAGGTGCTTGCCGTTCCTTCCTGGGCGCTCACCGCCGGGCATACTGTAGTTAGAGTGCCAACTCTATGTGTCCTCTAGTCTGGAGGTCAGGTGCACCTTTTCCCACGACCAGAGAGATACGGGTGCACCAGTTTGCAGGAAGTCTTAGTCAATGGACGGCGTCAGCTTTAGTATGCCTCAGAGCGCTCAAGACTCTCACGTGGGCACGTCTTTCCAAGGAAGGACACTGTGTACCAAAAGCCTTCTGAGCAGAGTCAAGGGCTACACAGCTCTGGGAACATCCCTCACTGTGCAGTTGGAAGGGCCGGGAACTAAGAAGGTGTTCTCCTATGGCTAGCGTTCCACAGCTTGGAAAGAGCCTCAGGAACACGGTTGTTGGCAGCCTTTCTTTCCATGCGGGTCTGCCACGTTGAGGAAACCTACGCTGCCCTGAGAGAAACCACCGGGGCTCCAATTCAGTGTGGGGACTCCTGCTCGACGGCCCTCTAAGTGACACGGAGAACTAGACATTAGGTCCAGCCCGAAAGGAAGTGGAGATTCACCCTGAGCATTGCTAGGCATCTGGAACATCCAAAGTCACCTAGGCCTCCTGCGGGCTTTCAGAGGATTATGCCATTCACCCCATGCAGAACACACTGCATCCAAAAGTTGCATCGCAGAAGGCCGAATTGTGTTCCAAGGGTCTCCTTTGGGTTGTCAGAGAAGAGAGGTCCATGTGCTGGGTGAGCCAGGTTGTAATTGAGAAGCCTGGGAAAAGGCAGTGTTTTCCACATTTGGAAGGAGGTAGTGGCGGCCTCAAGGCTGACTGAAAGACATTGCTGTTACCCGTCTGCTAGTCACTTGTAGGAATGCCTCAGTGAAGAAAGTGCCTTTTCTCCTACGAAACCAGGTGGTCTCCAGGGCCTTGCTAGGAGTTCATCCCACGCTTGCCCCAGCTAAAGTGCGGAGTAAATGCGACCCCTAGCCTCAAGGTAAGCACGAGTGTCTCCCAGCAGCAAAGTTCGGGGTGCAGCCACCTCCATGAACCCTGACTCGAGAGGGTGCTTTAACCCCCGTACGGCTTTCCGTAGGCCTGAGAGAATTCCCTTCTGAGGGAGAGCGTGTGTGCTGTGAGTCCCCTCTTTGTTTTCCGAGCCACATAACACAGCCCAGACGGTTGGGGTCAACTCTTTCTACGCAGAGGGAAGGGCAACGATCTGCCTCTCGCTTGCATAGCTTGATTTCTACAGCTGTCGGGCAGCCCCAGGACAGCGTTTCTGCCAGTATTACATTCAACGTGGCTCTCCCTCTGCGGAGGCCCTCTGAACTGCACTGAAAGAATCCCTGGGCCTCAAGTGCATCCTGGCCACTCTTCCCTGTCCTCTCTCTGTTGTGACGCAAGGTACACTGTAGGTCCAGCCTGAGAGAAAATACAGGAAAACCGGTACAATTGGGAGGCGTTTGGACGATCCGAAGCCACCTAGGCCTGACTAAGTCATTAAGCGGGTAATGCTACTCGTGGCATGCAAAAACACCCCGCGTCCAACCAGGTGTGAGCATAGAAAGGCCCAGTGTGGCTCCAAGTCTCCAGTCGTCAGTCAGAGAGGGCCGGGAACTGCGCTGTGGGGTCACGTTGGAAACCGGAGCATGTGGCAGAAGCCCGACTTTCCCCCTTTGGAAAGCAACTTCGGTGCAGCTTCCAAGCTGCCTGAAAACCACACCAGCAGGATACTATTCACTCCACGGATGCCTCTGAGGAGCAGCGAGGTTTTCCAAAAGAAACCAGGTGCTTGCCGTTCCTTCCTGGGCGCTCACCGCCGGGCATACTGTAGTTAGAGTGCCAACTCTATGTGTCCTCTAGTCTGGAGGTCAGGTGCACCTTTTCCCACGACCAGAGAGATACGGGTGCACCAGTTTGCAGGAAGTCTTAGTCAATGGACGGCGTCAGCTTTAGTATGCCTCAGAGCGCTCAAGACTCTCACGTGGGCACGTCTTTCCAAGGAAGGACACTGTGTACCAAAAGCCTTCTGAGCAGAGTCAAGGGCTACACAGCTCTGGGAACATCCCTCACTGTGCAGTTGGAAGGGCCGGGAACTAAGAAGGTGTTCTCCTATGGCTAGCGTTCCACAGCTTGGAAAGAGCCTCAGGAACACGGTTCTTGGCAGCCTTTCTTTCCATGCGGGTCTGCCACGTTGAGGAAACCTACGCTGCCCTGAGAGAAACCACCGGGGCTCCAATTCAGTGTGGGGACTCCTGCTCGACGGCCCTCTAAGTGACACGGAGAACTAGACATTAGGTCCAGCCCAAAAGGAAGTGGAGATTCACCCTGAGCATTGCTAGGCATCTGGAACATCCTAAGTCACCTAGGCCTCCTGAGGGCTTTCAGAGAATTATGCCATTCACCACATGCAGAACACACTGCATCCAAAAGTTGCATCGCAGAAGGCCGAATTGTGTTCCAAGGGTCTCCTTTGGGTTGTCAGAGAAGAGAGGTCCATGTGCTGGGTGAGCCAGGTTGTAATTGAGAAGCCTGGGAAAAGGCAGTGTTTTCCACATTTGGAAGGAGGTAGTGGCGGCCTCAAGGCTGACTGAAAGACATTGCTGTTACCCGTCTGCTAGTCACTTGTAGGAATGCCTCAGTGAAGAAAGTGCCTTTTCTCCTACGAAACCAGGTGGTCTCCAGGGCCTTGCTAGGAGTTCATCCCACGCTTGCCCCAGCTAAAGTGCGGAGTAAATGCGACCCCTAGCCTCAAGGTAAGCACGAGTGTCTCCCAGCAGCAAAGTTCGGGGTGCAGCCACCTCCATGAACCCTGACTCGAGAGAGTGCTTTAACCCCCGTACGGCTTTCCGTAGGCCTGAGAGAATTCCCTTCTGAGGGAGAGCGTGTGTGCTGTGAGTCCCCTCTTTGTTTTCCGAGCCACATAACACAGCCCAGACGGTTGGGGTCAACTCTTTCTACGCAGAGGGAAGGGCAACGATCTGCCTCTCGCTTGCATAGCTTGATTTCTACAGCTGTCGGGCAGCCCCAGGACAGCGTTTCTGCCAGTATTACATTCAACGTGGCTCTCCCTCTGCGGAGGCCCTCTGAGCTGCACTGAAAGAATCCCTGGGCCTCAAGTGCATCCTGGCCACTCTTCCCTGTCCTCTCTCTGTTGTGACGCAAGGTACACTGTAGGTCCAGCCTGAGAGAAAATACAGGAAAACCGGTACAATTGGGAGGCGTTTGGACGATCCGAAGCCACCTAGGCCTGACTAAGTCATTAAGCGGGTAATGCTACTCGTGGCATGCAAAAACACCCCGCGTCCAACCAGGTGTGAGCATAGAAAGGCCCAGTGTGGCTCCAAGTCTCCAGTCGTCAGTCAGAGAGGGCCGGGAACTGCGCTGTGGGGTCACGTTGGAAACCGGAGCATGTGGCAGAAGCCCGACTTTCCCCCTTTGGAAAGCAACTTCGGTGCAGCTTCCAAGCTGCCTGAAAACCACACCAGCAGGATACTATTCACTCCACGGATGCCTCTGAGGAGCAGCGAGGTTTTCCAAAAGAAACCAGGTGCTTGCCGTTCCTTCCTGGGCGCTCACCGCAGGGCATACTGTAGTTAGAGTGCCAACTCTATGTGTCCTCTAGTCTGGAGGTCAGGTGCACCTTTTCCCACGACCAGAGAGATACGGGTGCACCAGTTTGCAGGAAGTCTTAGCCAATGGACGGCGTCAGCTTTAGTATGCCTCAGAGCGCTCAAGACTCTCACGTGGGCACGTCTTTCCAAGGAAGGACACTGTGTACCAAAAGCCTTCTGAGCAGAGTCAAGGGCTACACAGCTCTGGGAACATCCCTCACTGTGCAGTTGGAAGGGCCGGGAACTAAGAAGGTGTTCTCCTATGGCTAGCGTTCCACAGCTTGGAAAGAGCCTCAGGAACACGGTTCTTGGCAGCCTTTCTTTCCATGCGGGTCTGCCACGTTGAGGAAACCTACGCTGCCCTGAGAGAAACCACCGGGGCTCCAATTCAGTGTGGGGACTCCTGCTCGACGGCCCTCTAAGTGACACGGAGAACTAGACATTAGGTCCAGCCCGAAAGGAAGTGGAGATTCACCCTGAGCATTGCTAGGCATCTGGAACATCCAAAGTCACCTAGGCCTCCTGCGGGCTTTCAGAGGATTATGCCATTCACCCCATGCAGAACACACTGCATCCAAAAGTTGCATCGCAGAAGGCCGAATTGTGTTCCAAGGGTCTCCTTTGGGTTGTCAGAGAAGAGAGGTGCATGTGCTGGGTGAGCCAGGTTGTAATTGAGAAGCCTGGGAAAAAGCAGTGTTTTCCCCATTTGGAAGGGGGTAGTGGCGGCCTCAAGGCTGACTGAAAGACATTGCTGTTACCCGTCTGCTAGTCACTTGTAGGAATGCCTCAGTGAAGAAAGTGCCTTTTCTCCTACGAAACCAGGTGGTCTCCAGGGCCTTGCTAGGAGTTCATCCCACGCTTGCCCCAGCTAAAGTGCGGAGTAAATGCGACCCCTAGCCTCAAGGTAAGCACGAGTGTCTCCCAGCAGCAAAGTTCGGGGTGCAGCCACCTCCATGAACCCTGACTCGAGAGGGTGCTTTAACCCCCGTACGGCTTTCCGTAGGCCTGAGAGAATTCCCTTCTGAGGGAGAGCGTGTGTGCTGTGAGTCCCCTCTTTGTTTTCCGAGCCACATAACACAGCCCAGACGGTTGGGGTCAACTCTTTCTACGCAGAGGGAAGGGCAACGATCTGCCTCTCGCTTGCATAGCTTGATTTCTACAGCTGTCGGGCAGCCCCAGGACAGCGTTTCTGCCAGTATTACATTCAACGTGGCTCTCCCTCTGCGGAGGCCCTCTGAACTGCACTGAAAGAATCCCTGGGCCTCAAGTGCATCCTGGCCACTCTTCCCTGTCCTCTCTCTGTTGTGACGCAAGGTACACTGTAGGTCCAGCCTGAGAGAAAATACAGGAAAACCGGTACAATTGGGAGGCGTTTGGACGATCCGAAGCCACCTAGGCCTGACTAAGTCATTAAGCGGGTAATGCTACTCGTGGCATGCAAAAACACCCCGCGTCCAACCAGGTGTGAGCATAGAAAGGCCCAGTGTGGCTCCAAGTCTCCAGTCGTCAGTCAGAGAGGGCCGGGAACTGCGCTGTGGGGTCACGTTGGAAACCGGAGCATGTGGCAGAAGCCCGACTTTCCCCCTTTGGAAAGCAACTTCGGTGCAGCTTCCAAGCTGCCTGAAAACCACACCAGCAGGATACTATTCACTCCACGGATGCCTCTGAGGAGCAGTGAGGTTTTCCAAAAGAAACCAGGTGCTTGCCGTTCCTTCCTGGGCGCTCACCGCAGGGCATACTGTAGTTAGAGTGCCAACTCTATGTGTCCTCTAGTCTGGAGGTCAGGTGCACCTTTTCCCACGACCAGAGAGATACGGGTGCACCAGTTTGCAGGAAGTCTTAGCCAATGGACGGCGTCAGCTTTAGTATGCCTCAGAGCGCTCAAGACTCTCACGTGGGCACGTCTTTCCAAGGAAGGACACTGTGTACCAAAAGCCTTCTGAGCAGAGTCAAGGGCTACACAGCTCTGGGAACATCCCTCACTGTGCAGTTGGAAGGGCCGGGAACTAAGAAGGTGTTCTCCTATGGCTAGCGTTCCACAGCTTGGAAAGAGCCTCAGGAACACGGTTCTTGGCAGCCTTTCTTTCCATGCGGGTCTGCCACGTTGAGGAAACCTACGCTGCCCTGAGAGAAACCACCGGGGCTCCAATTCAGTGTGGGGACTCCTGCTCGACGGCCCTCTAAGTGACACGGAGAACTAGACATTAGGTCCAGCCCGAAAGGAAGTGGAGATTCACCCTGAGCATTGCTAGGCATCTGGAACATCCAAAGTCACCTAGGCCTCCTGAGGGCTTTCAGAGGATTATGCCATTCACCACATGCAGAACACACTGCATCCAAAAGTTGCATCGCAGAAGGCCGAATTGTGTTCCAAGGGTCTCCTTTGGGTTGTCAGAGAAGAGAGGTGCATGTGCTGGGTGAGCCAGGTTGTAATTGAGAAGCCTGGGAAAAAGCAGTGTTTTCCCCATTTGGAAGGGGGTAGTGGCGGCCTCAAGGCTGACTGAAAGACATTGCTGTTACCCGTCTGCTAGTCACTTGTAGGAATGCCTCAGTGAAGAAAGTGCCTTTTCTCCTACGAAACCAGGTGGTCTCCAGGGCCTTGCTAGGAGTTCATCCCACGCTTGCCCCAGCTAAAGTGCGGAGTAAATGCGACCCCTAGCCTCAAGGTAAGCACGAGTGTCTCCCAGCAGCAAAGTTCGGGGTGCAGCCACCTCCATGAACCCTGACTCGAGAGGGTGCTTTAACCCCCGTACGGCTTTCCGTAGGCCTGAGAGAATTCCCTTCTGAGGGAGAGCGTGTGTGCTGTGAGTCCCCTCTTTGTTTTCCGAGCCACATAACACAGCCCAGACGGTTGGGGTCAACTCTTTCTACGCAGAGGGAAGGGCAACGATCTGCCTCTCGCTTGCATAGCTTGATTTCTACAGCTGTCGGGCAGCCCCAGGACAGCGTTTCTGCCAGTATTACATTCAACGTGGCTCTCCCTCTGCGGAGGCCCTCTGAACTGCACTGAAAGAATCCCTGGGCCTCAAGTGCATCCTGGCCACTCTTCCCTGTCCTCTCTCTGTTGTGACGCAAGGTACACTGTAGGTCCAGCCTGAGAGAAAATACAGGAAAACCGGTACAATTGGGAGGCGTTTGGACGATCCGAAGCCACCTAGGCCTGACTAAGTCATTAAGCGGGTAATGCTACTCGTGGCATGCAAAAACACCCCGCGTCCAACCAGGTGTGAGCATAGAAAGGCCCAGTGTGGCTCCAAGTCTCCAGTCGTCAGTCAGAGAGGGCCGGGAACTGCGCTGTGGGGTCACGTTGGAAACCGGAGCATGTGGCAGAAGCCCGACTTTCCCCCTTTGGAAAGCAACTTCGGTGCAGCTTCCAAGCTGCCTGAAAACCACACCAGCAGGATACTATTCACTCCACGGATGCCTCTGAGGAGCAGCGAGGTTTTCCAAAAGAAACCAGGTGCTTGCCGTTCCTTCCTGGGCGCTCACCGCCGGGCATACTGTAGTTAGAGTGCCAACTCTATGTGTCCTCTAGTCTGGAGGTCAGGTGCACCTTTTCCCACGACCAGAGAGATACGGGTGCACCAGTTTGCAGGAAGTCTTAGTCAATGGACGGCGTCAGCTTTAGTATGCCTCAGAGCGCTCAAGACTCTCACGTGGGCACGTCTTTCCAAGGAAGGACACTGTGTACCAAAAGCCTTCTGAGCAGAGTCAAGGGCTACACAGCTCTGGGAACATCCCTCACTGTGCAGTTGGAAGGGCCGGGAACTAAGAAGGTGTTCTCCTATGGCTAGCGTTCCACAGCTTGGAAAGAGCCTCAGGAACACGGTTCTTGGCAGCCTTTCTTTCCATGCGGGTCTGCCACGTTGAGGAAACCTACGCTGCCCTGAGAGAAACCACCGGGGCTCCAATTCAGTGTGGGGACTCCTGCTCGACGGCCCTCTAAGTGACACGGAGAACTAGACATTAGGTCCAGCCCGAAAGGAAGTGGAGATTCACCCTGAGCATTGCTAGGCATCTGGAACATCCAAAGTCACCTAGGCCTCCTGCGGGCTTTCAGAGGATTATGCCATTCACCCCATGCAGAACACACTGCATCCAAAAGTTGCATCGCAGAAGGCCGAATTGTGTTCCAAGGGTCTCCTTTGGGTTGTCAGAGAAGAGAGGTCCATGTGCTGGGTGAGCCAGGTTGTAATTGAGAAGCCTGGGAAAAGGCAGTGTTTTCCACATTTGGAAGGAGGTAGTGGCGGCCTCAAGGCTGACTGAAAGACATTGCTGTTACCCGTCTGCTAGTCACTTGTAGGAATGCCTCAGTGAAGAAAGTGCCTTTTCTCCTACGAAACCAGGTGGTCTCCAGGGCCTTGCTAGGAGTTCATCCCACGCTTGCCCCAGCTAAAGTGCGGAGTAAATGCGACCCCTAGCCTCAAGGTAAGCACGAGTGTCTCCCAGCAGCAAAGTTCGGGGTGCAGCCACCTCCATGAACCCTGACTCGAGAGGGTGCTTTAACCCCCGTACGGCTTTCCGTAGGCCTGAGAGAATTCCCTTCTGAGGGAGAGCGTGTGTGCTGTGAGTCCCCTCTTTGTTTTCCGAGCCACATAACACAGCCCAGACGGTTGGGGTCAACTCTTTCTACGCAGAGGGAAGGGCAACGATCTGCCTCTCGCTTGCATAGCTTGATTTCTACAGCTGTCGGGCAGCCCCAGGACAGCGTTTCTGCCAGTATTACATTCAACGTGGCTCTCCCTCTGCGGAGGCCCTCTGAACTGCACTGAAAGAATCCCTGGGCCTCAAGTGCATCCTGGCCACTCTTCCCTGTCCTCTCTCTGTTGTGACGCAAGGTACACTGTAGGTCCAGCCTGAGAGAAAATACAGGAAAACCGGTACAATTGGGAGGCGTTTGGACGATCCGAAGCCACCTAGGCCTGACTAAGTCATTAAGCGGGTAATGCTACTCGTGGCATGCAAAAACACCCCGCGTCCAACCAGGTGTGAGCATAGAAAGGCCCAGTGTGGCTCCAAGTCTCCAGTCGTCAGTCAGAGAGGGCCGGGAACTGCGCTGTGGGGTCACGTTGGAAACCGGAGCATGTGGCAGAAGCCCGACTTTCCCCCTTTGGAAAGCAACTTCGGTGCAGCTTCCAAGCTGCCTGAAAACCACACCAGCAGGATACTATTCACTCCACGGATGCCTCTGAGGAGCAGCGAGGTTTTCCAAAAGAAACCAGGTGCTTGCCGTTCCTTCCTGGGCGCTCACCGCCGGGCATACTGTAGTTAGAGTGCCAACTCTATGTGTCCTCTAGTCTGGAGGTCAGGTGCACCTTTTCCCACGACCAGAGAGATACGGGTGCACCAGTTTGCAGGAAGTCTTAGTCAATGGACGGCGTCAGCTTTAGTATGCCTCAGAGCGCTCAAGACTCTCACGTGGGCACGTCTTTCCAAGGAAGGACACTGTGTACCAAAAGCCTTCTGAGCAGAGTCAAGGGCTACACAGCTCTGGGAACATCCCTCACTGTGCAGTTGGAAGGGCCGGGAACTAAGAAGGTGTTCTCCTATGGCTAGCGTTCCACAGCTTGGAAAGAGCCTCAGGAACACGGTTCTTGGCAGCCTTTCTTTCCATGCGGGTCTGCCACGTTGAGGAAACCTACGCTGCCCTGAGAGAAACCACCGGGGCTCCAATTCAGTGTGGGGACTCCTGCTCGACGGCCCTCTAAGTGACACGGAGAACTAGACATTAGGTCCAGCCCGAAAGGAAGTGGAGATTCACCCTGAGCATTGCTAGGCATCTGGAACATCCAAAGTCACCTAGGCCTCCTGCGGGCTTTCAGAGGATTATGCCATTCACCCCATGCAGAACACACTGCATCCAAAAGTTGCATCGCAGAAGGCCGAATTGTGTTCCAAGGGTCTCCTTTGGGTTGTCAGAGAAGAGAGGTCCATGTGCTGGGTGAGCCAGGTTGTAATTGAGAAGCCTGGGAAAAGGCAGTGTTTTCCACATTTGGAAGGAGGTAGTGGCGGCCTCAAGGCTGACTGAAAGACATTGCTGTTACCCGTCTGCTAGTCACTTGTAGGAATGCCTCAGTGAAGAAAGTGCCTTTTCTCCTACGAAACCAGGTGGTCTCCAGGGCCTTGCTAGGAGTTCATCCCACGCTTGCCCCAGCTAAAGTGCGGAGTAAATGCGACCCCTAGCCTCAAGGTAAGCACGAGTGTCTCCCAGCAGCAAAGTTCGGGGTGCAGCCACCTCCATGAACCCTGACTCGAGAGGGTGCTTTAACCCCCGTACGGCTTTCCGTAGGCCTGAGAGAATTCCCTTCTGAGGGAGAGCGTGTGTGCTGTGAGTCCCCTCTTTGTTTTCCGAGCCACATAACACAGCCCAGACGGTTGGGGTCAACTCTTTCTACGCAGAGGGAAGGGCAACGATCTGCCTCTCGCTTGCATAGCTTGATTTCTACAGCTGTCGGGCAGCCCCAGGACAGCGTTTCTGCCAGTATTACATTCAACGTGGCTCTCCCTCTGCGGAGGCCCTCTGAACTGCACTGAAAGAATCCCTGGGCCTCAAGTGCATCCTGGCCACTCTTCCCTGTCCTCTCTCTGTTGTGACGCAAGGTACACTGTAGGTCCAGCCTGAGAGAAAATACAGGAAAACCGGTACAATTGGGAGGCGTTTGGACGATCCGAAGCCACCTAGGCCTGACTAAGTCATTAAGCGGGTAATGCTACTCGTGGCATGCAAAAACACCCCGCGTCCAACCAGGTGTGAGCATAGAAAGGCCCAGTGTGGCTCCAAGTCTCCAGTCGTCAGTCAGAGAGGGCCGGGAACTGCGCTGTGGGGTCACGTTGGAAACCGGAGCATGTGGCAGAAGCCCGACTTTCCCCCTTTGGAAAGCAACTTCGGTGCAGCTTCCAAGCTGCCTGAAAACCACACCAGCAGGATACTATTCACTCCACGGATGCCT
Source organism: Hyperoodon ampullatus (assembly GCF_949752795.1). Taxonomy (NCBI): domain Eukaryota; kingdom Metazoa; phylum Chordata; class Mammalia; order Artiodactyla; family Ziphiidae; genus Hyperoodon; species Hyperoodon ampullatus. Next base: position 229,479 of record NW_027641047.1, on the reverse strand, counting down.
CTGAGGAGCAGCGAGGTTTTCCAAAAGAAACCAGGTGCTTGCCGTTCCTTCCTGGGCGCTCACCGCCGGGCATACTGTAGTTAGAGTGCCAACTCTATGTGTCCTCTAGTCTGGAGGTCAGGTGCACCTTTTCCCACGACCAGAGAGATACGGGTGCACCAGTTTGCAGGAAGTCTTAGTCAATGGACGGCGTCAGCTTTAGTATGCCTCAGAGCGCTCAAGACTCTCACGTGGGCACGTCTTTCCAAGGAAGGACACTGTGTACCAAAAGCCTTCTGAGCAGAGTCAAGGGCTACACAGCTCTGGGAACATCCCTCACTGTGCAGTTGGAAGGGCCGGGAACTAAGAAGGTGTTCTCCTATGGCTAGCGTTCCACAGCTTGGAAAGAGCCTCAGGAACACGGTTCTTGGCAGCCTTTCTTTCCATGCGGGTCTGCCACGTTGAGGAAACCTACGCTGCCCTGAGAGAAACCACCGGGGCTCCAATTCAGTGTGGGGACTCCTGCTCGACGGCCCTCTAAGTGACACGGAGAACTAGACATTAGGTCCAGCCCAAAAGGAAGTGGAGATTCACCCTGAGCATTGCTAGGCATCTGGAACATCCTAAGTCACCTAGGCCTCCTGAGGGCTTTCAGAGAATTATGCCATTCACCACATGCAGAACACACTGCATCCAAAAGTTGCATCGCAGAAGGCCGAATTGTGTTCCAAGGGTCTCCTTTGGGTTGTCAGAGAAGAGAGGTCCATGTGCTGGGTGAGCCAGGTTGTAATTGAGAAGCCTGGGAAAAGGCAGTGTTTTCCACATTTGGAAGGAGGTAGTGGCGGCCTCAAGGCTGACTGAAAGACATTGCTGTTACCCGTCTGCTAGTCACTTGTAGGAATGCCTCAGTGAAGAAAGTGCCTTTTCTCCTACGAAACCAGGTGGTCTCCAGGGCCTTGCTAGGAGTTCATCCCACGCTTGCCCCAGCTAAAGTGCGGAGTAAATGCGACCCCTAGCCTCAAGGTAAGCACGAGTGTCTCCCAGCAGCAAAGTTTGGGGTGCAGCCACCTCCATGAACCCTGACTCGAGAGGGTGCTTTAACCCCCGTACGGCTTTCCGTAGGCCTGAGAGAATTCCCTTCTGAGGGAGAGCGTGTGTGCTGTGAGTCCCCTCTTTGTTTTCCGAGCCACATAACACAGCCCAGACGGTTGGGGTCAACTCTTTCTACGCAGAGGGAAGGGCAACGATCTGCCTCTCGCTTGCATAGCTTGATTTCTACAGCTGTCGGGCAGCCCCAGGACAGCGTTTCTGCCAGTATTACATTCAACGTGGCTCTCCCTCTGCGGAGGCCCTCTGAACTGCACTGAAAGAATCCCTGGGCCTCAAGTGCATCCTGGCCACTCTTCCCTGTCCTCTCTCTGTTGTGACGCAAGGTACACTGTAGGTCCAGCCTGAGAGAAAATACAGGAAAACCGGTACAATTGGGAGGCGTTTGGACGATCCGAAGCCACCTAGGCCTGACTAAGTCATTAAGCGGGTAATGCTACTCGTGGCATGCAAAAACACCCCGCGTCCAACCAGGTGTGAGCATAGAAAGGCCCAGTGTGGCTCCAAGTCTCCAGTCGTCAGTCAGAGAGGGCCGGGAACTGCGCTGTGGGGTCACGTTGGAAACCGGAGCATGTGGCAGAAGCCCGACTTTCCCCCTTTGGAAAGCAACTTCGGTGCAGCTTCCAAGCTGCCTGAAAACCACACCAGCAGGATACTATTCACTCCACGGATGCCTCTGAGGAGCAGCGAGGTTTTCCAAAAGAAACCAGGTGCTTGCCGTTCCTTCCTGGGCGCTCACCGCCGGGCATACTGTAGTTAGAGTGCCAACTCTATGTGTCCTCTAGTCTGGAGGTCAGGTGCACCTTTTCCCACGACCAGAGAGATACGGGTGCACCAGTTTGCAGGAAGTCTTAGTCAATGGACGGCGTCAGCTTTAGTATGCCTCAGAGCGCTCAAGACTCTCACGTGGGCACGTCTTTCCAAGGAAGGACACTGTGTACCAAAAGCCTTCTGAGCAGAGTCAAGGGCTACACAGCTCTGGGAACATCCCTCACTGTGCAGTTGGAAGGGCCGGGAACTAAGAAGGTGTTCTCCTATGGCTAGCGTTCCACAGCTTGGAAAGAGCCTCAGGAACACGGTTGTTGGCAGCCTTTCTTTCCATGCGGGTCTGCCACATTGAGGAAACCTACGCTGCCCTGAGAGAAACCACCGGGGCTCCAATTCAGTGTGGGGACTCCTGCTCGACGGCCCTCTAAGTGACACGGAGAACTAGACATTAGGTCCAGCCCGAAAGGAAGTGGAGATTCACCCTGAGCATTGCTAGGCATCTGGAACATCCTAAGTCACCTAGGCCTCCTGAGGGCTTTCAGAGAATTATGCCATTCACCACATGCAGAACACACTGCATCCAAAAGTTGCATCGCAGAAGGCCGAATTGTGTTCCAAGGGTCTCCTTTGGGTTGTCAGAGAAGAGAGGTCCATGTGCTGGGTGAGCCAGGTTGTAATTGAGAAGCCTGGGAAAAGGCAGTGTTTTCCCCATTTGGAAGGAGGTAGTGGCGGCCTCAAGGCTGACTGAAAGACATTGCTGTTACCCGTCTGCTAGTCACTTGTAGGAATGCCTCAGTGAAGAAAGTGCCTTTTCTCCTACGAAACCAGGTGGTCTCCAGGGCCTTGCTAGGAGTTCATCCCACGCTTGCCCCAGCTAAAGTGCGGAGTAAATGCGACCCCTAGCCTCAAGGTAAGCACGAGTGTCTCCCAGCAGCAAAGTTTGGGGTGCAGCCACCTCCATGAACCCTGACTCGAGAGAGTGCTTTAACCCCCGTACGGCTTTCCGTAGGCCTGAGAGAATTCTCTTCTGAGGGAGAGCGTGTGTGCTGTGAGTCCCCTCTTTGTTTTCCGAGCCACATAACACAGCCCAGACGGTTGGGGTCAACTCTTTCTACGCAGAGGGAAGGGCAACGATCTGCCTCTCGCTTGCATAGCTTGATTTCTACAGCTGTCGGGCAGCCCCAGGACAGCGTTTCTGCCAGTATTACATTCAACGTGGCTCTCCCTCTGCGGAGGCCCTCTGAACTGCACTGAAAGAATCCCTGGGCCTCAAGTGCATCCTGGCCACTCTTCCCTGTCCTCTCTCTGTTGTGACGCAAGGTACACTGTAGGTCCAGCCTGAGAGAAAATACAGGAAAACCGGTACAATTGGGAGGCGTTTGGACGATCCGAAGCCACCTAGGCCTGACTAAGTCATTAAGCGGGTAATGCTACTCGTGGCATGCAAAAACACCCCGCGTCCAACCAGGTGTGAGCATAGAAAGGCCCAGTGTGGCTCCAAGTCTCCAGTCGTCAGTCAGAGAGGGCCGGGAACTGCGCTGTGGGGTCACGTTGGAAACCGGAGCATGTGGCAGAAGCCCGACTTTCCCCCTTTGGAAAGCAACTTCGGTGCAGCTTCCAAGCTGCCTGAAAACCACACCAGCAGGATACTATTCACTCCACGGATGCCTCTGAGGAGCAGTGAGGTTTTCCAAAAGAAACCAGGTGCTTGCCGTTCCTTCCTGGGCGCTCACCGCAGGGCATACTGTAGTTAGAGTGCCAACTCTATGTGTCCTCTAGTCTGGAGGTCAGGTGCACCTTTTCCCACGACCAGAGAGATACGGGTGCACCAGTTTGCAGGAAGTCTTAGCCAATGGACGGCGTCAGCTTTAGTATGCCTCAGAGCGCTCAAGACTCTCACGTGGGCACGTCTTTCCAAGGAAGGACACTGTGTACCAAAAGCCTTCTGAGCAGAGTCAAGGGCTACACAGCTCTGGGAACATCCCTCACTGTGCAGTTGGAAGGGCCGGGAACTAAGAAGGTGTTCTCCTATGGCTAGCGTTCCACAGCTTGGAAAGAGCCTCAGGAACACGGTTCTTGGCAGCCTTTCTTTCCATGCGGGTCTGCGACGTTGAGGAAACCTACGCTGCCCTGAGAGAAACCACCGGGGCTCCAATTCAGTGTGGGGACTCCTGCTCGACGGCCCTCTAAGTGACACGGAGAACTAGACATTAGGTCCAGCCCGAAAGGAAGTGGAGATTCACCCTGAGCATTGCTAGGCATCTGGAACATCCTAAGTCACCTAGGCCTCCTGAGGGCTTTCAGAGGATTATGCCATTCACCCCATGCAGAACACACTGCATCCAAAAGTTGCATCGCAGAAGGCCGAATTGTGTTCCAAGGGTCTCCTTTGGGTTGTCAGAGAAGAGAGGTCCATGTGCTGGGTGAGCCAGGTTGTAATTGAGAAGCCTGGGAAAAGGCAGTGTTTTCCCCATTTGGAAGGAGGTAGTGGCGGCCTCAAGGCTGACTGAAAGACATTGCTGTTACCCGTCTGCTAGTCACTTGTAGGAATGCCTCAGTGAAGAAAGTGCCTTTTCTCCTACGAAACCAGGTGGTCTCCAGGGCCTTGCTAGGAGTTCATCCCACGCTTGCCCCAGCTAAAGTGCGGAGTAAATGCGACCCCTAGCCTCAAGGTAAGCACGAGTGTCTCCCAGCAGCAAAGTTCGGGGTGCAGCCACCTCCATGAACCCTGACTCGAGAGGGTGCTTTAACCCCCGTACGGCTTTCCGTAGGCCTGAGAGAATTCCCTTCTGAGGGAGAGCGTGTGTGCTGTGAGTCCCCTCTTTGTTTTCCGAGCCACATAACACAGCCCAGACGGTTGGGGTCAACTCTTTCTACGCAGAGGGAAGGGCAACGATCTGCCTCTCGCTTGCATAGCTTGATTTCTACAGCTGTCGGGCAGCCCCAGGACAGCGTTTCTGCCAGTATTACATTCAACGTGGCTCTCCCTCTGCGGAGGCCCTCTGAACTGCACTGAAAGAATCCCTGGGCCTCAAGTGCATCCTGGCCACTCTTCCCTGTCCTCTCTCTGTTGTGACGCAAGGTACACTGTAGGTCCAGCCTGAGAGAAAATACAGGAAAACCGGTACAATTGGGAGGCGTTTGGACGATCCGAAGCCACCTAGGCCTGACTAAGTCATTAAGCGGGTAATGCTACTCGTGGCATGCAAAAACACCCCGCGTCCAACCAGGTGTGAGCATAGAAAGGCCCAGTGTGGCTCCAAGTCTCCAGTCGTCAGTCAGAGAGGGCCGGGAACTGCGCTGTGGGGTCACGTTGGAAACCGGAGCATGTGGCAGAAGCCCGACTTTCCCCCTTTGGAAAGCAACTTCGGTGCAGCTTCCAAGCTGCCTGAAAACCACACCAGCAGGATACTATTCACTCCACGGATGCCTCTGAGGAGCAGCGAGGTTTTCCAAAAGAAACCAGGTGCTTGCCGTTCCTTCCTGGGCGCTCACCGCCGGGCATACTGTAGTTAGAGTGCCAACTCTATGTGTCCTCTAGTCTGGAGGTCAGGTGCACCTTTTCCCACGACCAGAGAGATACGGGTGCACCAGTTTGCAGGAAGTCTTAGTCAATGGACGGCGTCAGCTTTAGTATGCCTCAGAGCGCTCAAGACTCTCACGTGGGCACGTCTTTCCAAGGAAGGACACTGTGTACCAAAAGCCTTCTGAGCAGAGTCAAGGGCTACACAGCTCTGGGAACATCCCTCACTGTGCAGTTGGAAGGGCCGGGAACTAAGAAGGTGTTCTCCTATGGCTAGCGTTCCACAGCTTGGAAAGAGCCTCAGGAACACGGTTGTTGGCAGCCTTTCTTTCCATGCGGGTCTGCCACGTTGAGGAAACCTACGCTGCCCTGAGAGAAACCACCGGGGCTCCAATTCAGTGTGGGGACTCCTGCTCGACGGCCCTCTAAGTGACACGGAGAACTAGACATTAGGTCCAGCCCGAAAGGAAGTGGAGATTCACCCTGAGCATTGCTAGGCATCTGGAACATCCTAAGTCACCTAGGCCTCCTGAGGGCTTTCAGAGGATTATGCCATTCACCCCATGCAGAACACACTGCATCCAAAAGTTGCATCGCAGAAGGCCGAATTGTGTTCCAAGGGTCTCCTTTGGGTTGTCAGAGAAGAGAGGTCCATGTGCTGGGTGAGCCAGGTTGTAATTGAGAAGCCTGGGAAAAGGCAGTGTTTTCCCCATTTGGAAGGAGGTAGTGGCGGCCTCAAGGCTGACTGAAAGACATTGCTGTTACCCGTCTGCTAGTCACTTGTAGGAATGCCTCAGTGAAGAAAGTGCCTTTTCTCCTACGAAACCAGGTGGTCTCCAGGGCCTTGCTAGGAGTTCATCCCACGCTTGCCCCAGCTAAAGTGCGGAGTAAATGCGACCCCTAGCCTCAAGGTAAGCACGAGTGTCTCCCAGCAGCAAAGTTTGGGGTGCAGCCACCTCCATGAACCCTGACTCGAGAGAGTGCTTTAACCCCCGTATGGCTTTCCGTAGGCCTGAGAGAATTCCCTTCTGAGGGAGAGCGTGTGTGCTGTGAGTCCCCTCTTTGTTTTCCGAGCCACATAACACAGCCCAGACGGTTGGGGTCAACTCTTTCTACGCAGAGGGAAGGGCAACGATCTGCCTCTCGCTTGCATAGCTTGATTTCTACAGCTGTCGGGCAGCCCCAGGACAGCGTTTCTGCCAGTATTACATTCAACGTGGCTCTCCCTCTGCGGAGGCCCTCTGAACTGCACTGAAAGAATCCCTGGGCCTCAAGTGCATCCTGGCCACTCTTCCCTGTCCTCTCTCTGTTGTGACGCAAGGTACACTGTAGGTCCAGCCTGAGAGAAAATACAGGAAAACCGGTACAATTGGGAGGCGTTTGGACGATCCGAAGCCACCTAGGCCTGACTAAGTCATTAAGCGGGTAATGCTACTCGTGGCATGCAAAAACACCCCGCGTCCAACCAGGTGTGAGCATAGAAAGGCCCAGTGTGGCTCCAAGTCTCCAGTCGTCAGTCAGAGAGGGCCGGGAACTGCGCTGTGGGGTCACGTTGGAAACCGGAGCATGTGGCAGAAGCCCGACTTTCCCCCTTTGGAAAGCAACTTCGGTGCAGCTTCCAAGCTGCCTGAAAACCACACCAGCAGGATACTATTCACTCCACGGATGCCTCTGAGGAGCAGTGAGGTTTTCCAAAAGAAACCAGGTGCTTGCCGTTCCTTCCTGGGCGCTCACCGCAGGGCATACTGTAGTTAGAGTGCCAACCCTATGTGTCCTCTAGTCTGGAGGTCAGGTGCACCTTTTCCCACGACCAGAGAGATACGGGTGCACCAGTTTGCAGGAAGTCTTAGCCAATGGACGGCGTCAGCTTTAGTATGCCTCAGAGCGCTCAAGACTCTCACGTGGGCACGTCTTTCCAAGGAAGGACACTGTGTACCAAAAGCCTTCTGAGCAGAGTCAAGGGCTACACAGCTCTGGGAACATCCCTCACTGTGCAGTTGGAAGGGCCGGGAACTAAGAAGGTGTTCTCCTATGGCTAGCGTTCCACAGCTTGGAAAGAGCCTCAGGAACACGGTTCTTGGCAGCCTTTCTTTCCATGCGGGTCTGCGACGTTGAGGAAACCTACGCTGCCCTGAGAGAAACCACCGGGGCTCCAATTCAGTGTGGGGACTCCTGCTCGACGGCCCTCTAAGTGACACGGAGAACTAGACATTAGGTCCAGCCCGAAAGGAAGTGGAGATTCACCCTGAGCATTGCTAGGCATCTGGAACATCCTAAGTCACCTAGGCCTCCTGAGGGCTTTCAGAGGATTATGCCATTCACCCCATGCAGAACACACTGCATCCAAAAGTTGCATCGCAGAAGGCCGAATTGTGTTCCAAGGGTCTCCTTTGGGTTGTCAGAGAAGAGAGGTCCATGTGCTGGGTGAGCCAGGTTGTAATTGAGAAGCCTGGGAAAAGGCAGTGTTTTCCCCATTTGGAAGGAGGTAGTGGCGGCCTCAAGGCTGACTGAAAGACATTGCTGTTACCCGTCTGCTAGTCACTTGTAGGAATGCCTCAGTGAAGAAAGTGCCTTTTCTCCTACGAAACCAGGTGGTCTCCAGGGCCTTGCTAGGAGTTCATCCCACGCTTGCCCCAGCTAAAGTGCGGAGTAAATGCGACCCCTAGCCTCAAGGTAAGCACGAGTGTCTCCCAGCAGCAAAGTTCGGGGTGCAGCCACCTCCATGAACCCTGACTCGAGAGGGTGCTTTAACCCCCGTACGGCTTTCCGTAGGCCTGAGAGAATTCCCTTCTGAGGGAGAGCGTGTGTGCTGTGAGTCCCCTCTTTGTTTTCCGAGCCACATAACACAGCCCAGACGGTTGGGGTCAACTCTTTCTACGCAGAGGGAAGGGCAACGATCTGCCTCTCGCTTGCATAGCTTGATTTCTACAGCTGTCGGGCAGCCCCAGGACAGCGTTTCTGCCAGTATTACATTCAACGTGGCTCTCCCTCTGCGGAGGCCCTCTGAACTGCACTGAAAGAATCCCTGGGCCTCAAGTGCATCCTGGCCACTCTTCCCTGTCCTCTCTCTGTTGTGACGCAAGGTACACTGTAGGTCCAGCCTGAGAGAAAATACAGGAAAACCGGTACAATTGGGAGGCGTTTGGACGATCCGAAGCCACCTAGGCCTGACTAAGTCATTAAGCGGGTAATGCTACTCGTGGCATGCAAAAACACCCCGCGTCCAACCAGGTGTGAGCATAGAAAGGCCCAGTGTGGCTCCAAGTCTCCAGTCGTCAGTCAGAGAGGGCCGGGAACTGCGCTGTGGGGTCACGTTGGAAACCGGAGCATGTGGCAGAAGCCCGACTTTCCCCCTTTGGAAAGCAACTTCGGTGCAGCTTCCAAGCTGCCTGAAAACCACACCAGCAGGATACTATTCACTCCACGGATGCCTCTGAGGAGCAGCGAGGTTTTCCAAAAGAAACCAGGTGCTTGCCGTTCCTTCCTGGGCGCTCACCGCCGGGCATACTGTAGTTAGAGTGCCAACTCTATGTGTCCTCTAGTCTGGAGGTCAGGTGCACCTTTTCCCACGACCAGAGAGATACGGGTGCACCAGTTTGCAGGAAGTCTTAGTCAATGGACGGCGTCAGCTTTAGTATGCCTCAGAGCGCTCAAGACTCTCACGTGGGCACGTCTTTCCAAGGAAGGACACTGTGTACCAAAAGCCTTCTGAGCAGAGTCAAGGGCTACACAGCTCTGGGAACATCCCTCACTGTGCAGTTGGAAGGGCCGGGAACTAAGAAGGTGTTCTCCTATGGCTAGCGTTCCACAGCTTGGAAAGAGCCTCAGGAACACGGTTGTTGGCAGCCTTTCTTTCCATGCGGGTCTGCCACGTTGAGGAAACCTACGCTGCCCTGAGAGAAACCACCGGGGCTCCAATTCAGTGTGGGGACTCCTGCTCGACGGCCCTCTAAGTGACACGGAGAACTAGACATTAGGTCCAGCCCGAAAGGAAGTGGAGATTCACCCTGAGCATTGCTAGGCATCTGGAACATCCTAAGTCACCTAGGCCTCCTGAGGGCTTTCAGAGGATTATGCCATTCACCCCATGCAGAACACACTGCATCCAAAAGTTGCATCGCAGAAGGCCGAATTGTGTTCCAAGGGTCTCCTTTGGGTTGTCAGAGAAGAGAGGTCCATGTGCTGGGTGAGCCAGGTTGTAATTGAGAAGCCTGGGAAAAGGCAGTGTTTTCCCCATTTGGAAGGAGGTAGTGGCGGCCTCAAGGCTGACTGAAAGACATTGCTGTTACCCGTCTGCTAGTCACTTGTAGGAATGCCTCAGTGAAGAAAGTGCCTTTTCTCCTACGAAACCAGGTGGTCTCCAGGGCCTTGCTAGGAGTTCATCCCACGCTTGCCCCAGCTAAAGTGCGGAGTAAATGCGACCCCTAGCCTCAAGGTAAGCACGAGTGTCTCCCAGCAGCAAAGTTCGGGGTGCAGCCACCTCCATGAACCCTGACTCGAGAGGGTGCTTTAACCCCCGTACGGCTTTCCGTAGGCCTGAGAGAATTCCCTTCTGAGGGAGAGCGTGTGTGCTGTGAGTCCCCTCTTTGTTTTCCGAGCCACATAACACAGCCCAGACGGTTGGGGTCAACTCTTTCTACGCAGAGGGAAGGGCAACGATCTGCCTCTCGCTTGCATAGCTTGATTTCTACAGCTGTCGGGCAGCCCCAGGACAGCGTTTCTGCCAGTATTACATTCAACGTGGCTCTCCCTCTGCGGAGGCCCTCTGAACTGCACTGAAAGAATCCCTGGGCCTCAAGTGCATCCTGGCCACTCTTCCCTGTCCTCTCTCTGTTGTGACGCAAGGTACACTGTAGGTCCAGCCTGAGAGAAAATACAGGAAAACCGGTACAATTGGGAGGCGTTTGGACGATCCGAAGCCACCTAGGCCTGACTAAGTCATTAAGCGGGTAATGCTACTCGTGGCATGCAAAAACACCCCGCGTCCAACCAGGTGTGAGCATAGAAAGGCCCAGTGTGGCTCCAAGTCTCCAGTCGTCAGTCAGAGAGGGCCGGGAACTGCGCTGTGGGGTCACGTTGGAAACCGGAGCATGTGGCAGAAGCCCGACTTTCCCCCTTTGGAAAGCAACTTCGGTGCAGCTTCCAAGCTGCCTGAAAACCACACCAGCAGGATACTATTCACTCCACGGATGCCTCTGAGGAGCAGCGAGGTTTTCCAAAAGAAACCAGGTGCTTGCCGTTCCTTCCTGGGCGCTCACCGCCGGGCATACTGTAGTTAGAGTGCCAACTCTATGTGTCCTCTAGTCTGGAGGTCAGGTGCACCTTTTCCCACGACCAGAGAGATACGGGTGCACCAGTTTGCAGGAAGTCTTAGTCAATGGACGGCGTCAGCTTTAGTATGCCTCAGAGCGCTCAAGACTCTCACGTGGGCACGTCTTTCCAAGGAAGGACACTGTGTACCAAAAGCCTTCTGAGCAGAGTCAAGGGCTACACAGCTCTGGGAACATCCCTCACTGTGCAGTTGGAAGGGCCGGGAACTAAGAAGGTGTTCTCCTATGGCTAGCGTTCCACAGCTTGGAAAGAGCCTCAGGAACACGGTTGTTGGCAGCCTTTCTTTCCATGCGGGTCTGCCACGTTGAGGAAACCTACGCTGCCCTGAGAGAAACCACCGGGGCTCCAATTCAGTGTGGGGACTCCTGCTCGACGGCCCTCTAAGTGACACGGAGAACTAGACATTAGGTCCAGCCCGAAAGGAAGTGGAGATTCACCCTGAGCATTGCTAGGCATCTGGAACATCCTAAGTCACCTAGGCCTCCTGAGGGCTTTCAGAGGATTATGCCATTCACCCCATGCAGAACACACTGCATCCAAAAGTTGCATCGCAGAAGGCCGAATTGTGTTCCAAGGGTCTCCTTTGGGTTGTCAGAGAAGAGAGGTCCATGTGCTGGGTGAGCCAGGTTGTAATTGAGAAGCCTGGGAAAAGGCAGTGTTTTCCCCATTTGGAAGGAGGTAGTGGCGGCCTCAAGGCTGACTGAAAGACATTGCTGTTACCCGTCTGCTAGTCACTTGTAGGAATGCCTCAGTGAAGAAAGTGCCTTTTCTCCTACGAAACCAGGTGGTCTCCAGGGCCTTGCTAGGAGTTCATCCCACGCTTGCCCCAGCTAAAGTGCGGAGTAAATGCGACCCCTAGCCTCAAGGTAAGCACGAGTGTCTCCCAGCAGCAAAGTTTGGGGTGCAGCCACCTCCATGAACCCTGACTCGAGAGAGTGCTTTAACCCCCGTATGGCTTTCCGTAGGCCTGAGAGAATTCCCTTCTGAGGGAGAGCGTGTGTGCTGTGAGTCCCCTCTTTGTTTTCCGAGCCACATAACACAGCCCAGACGGTTGGGGTCAACTCTTTCTACGCAGAGGGAAGGGCAACGATCTGCCTCTCGCTTGCATAGCTTGATTTCTACAGCTGTCGGGCAGCCCCAGGACAGCGTTTCTGCCAGTATTACATTCAACGTGGCTCTCCCTCTGCGGAGGCCCTCTGAACTGCACTGAAAGAATCCCTGGGCCTCAAGTGCATCCTGGCCACTCTTCCCTGTCCTCTCTCTGTTGTGACGCAAGGTACACTGTAGGTCCAGCCTGAGAGAAAATACAGGAAAACCGGTACAATTGGGAGGCGTTTGGACGATCCGAAGCCACCTAGGCCTGACTAAGTCATTAAGCGGGTAATGCTACTCGTGGCATGCAAAAACACCCCGCGTCCAACCAGGTGTGAGCATAGAAAGGCCCAGTGTGGCTCCAAGTCTCCAGTCGTCAGTCAGAGAGGGCCGGGAACTGCGCTGTGGGGTCACGTTGGAAACCGGAGCATGTGGCAGAAGCCCGACTTTCCCCCTTTGGAAAGCAACTTCGGTGCAGCTTCCAAGCTGCCTGAAAACCACACCAGCAGGATACTATTCACTCCACGGATGCCTCTGAGGAGCAGTGAGGTTTTCCAAAAGAAACCAGGTGCTTGCCGTTCCTTCCTGGGCGCTCACCGCAGGGCATACTGTAGTTAGAGTGCCAACCCTATGTGTCCTCTAGTCTGGAGGTCAGGTGCACCTTTTCCCACGACCAGAGAGATACGGGTGCACCAGTTTGCAGGAAGTCTTAGCCAATGGACGGCGTCAGCTTTAGTATGCCTCAGAGCGCTCAAGACTCTCACGTGGGCACGTCTTTCCAAGGAAGGACACTGTGTACCAAAAGCCTTCTGAGCAGAGTCAAGGGCTACACAGCTCTGGGAACATCCCTCACTGTGCAGTTGGAAGGGCCGGGAACTAAGAAGGTGTTCTCCTATGGCTAGCGTTCCACAGCTTGGAAAGAGCCTCAGGAACACGGTTCTTGGCAGCCTTTCTTTCCATGCGGGTCTGCCACGTTGAGGAAACCTACGCTGCCCTGAGAGAAACCACCGGGGCTCCAATTCAGTGTGGGGACTCCTGCTCGACGGCCCTCTAAGTGACACGGAGAACTAGACATTAGGTCCAGCCCGAAAGGAAGTGGAGATTCACCCTGAGCATTGCTAGGCATCTGGAACATCCTAAGTCACCTAGGCCTCCTGAGGGCTTTCAGAGGATTATGCCATTCACCCCATGCAGAACACACTGCATCCAAAAGTTGCATCGCAGAAGGCCGAATTGTGTTCCAAGGGTCTCCTTTGGGTTGTCAGAGAAGAGAGGTCCATGTGCTGGGTGAGCCAGGTTGTAATTGAGAAGCCTGGGAAAAGGCAGTGTTTTCCCCATTTGGAAGGAGGTAGTGGCGGCCTCAAGGCTGACTGAAAGACATTGCTGTTACCCGTCTGCTAGTCACTTGTAGGAATGCCTCAGTGAAGAAAGTGCCTTTTCTCCTACGAAACCAGGTGGTCTCCAGGGCCTTGCTAGGAGTTCATCCCACGCTTGCCCCAGCTAAAGTGCGGAGTAAATGCGACCCCTAGCCTCAAGGTAAGCACGAGTGTCTCCCAGCAGCAAAGTTCGGGGTGCAGCCACCTCCATGAACCCTGACTCGAGAGGGTGCTTTAACCCCCGTACGGCTTTCCGTAGGCCTGAGAGAATTCCCTTCTGAGGGAGAGCGTGTGTGCTGTGAGTCCCCTCTTTGTTTTCCGAGCCACATAACACAGCCCAGACGGTTGGGGTCAACTCTTTCTACGCAGAGGGAAGGGCAACGATCTGCCTCTCGCTTGCATAGCTTGATTTCTACAGCTGTCGGGCAGCCCCAGGACAGCGTTTCTGCCAGTATTACATTCAACGTGGCTCTCCCTCTGCGGAGGCCCTCTGAACTGCACTGAAAGAATCCCTGGGCCTCAAGTGCATCCTGGCCACTCTTCCCTGTCCTCTCTCTGTTGTGACGCAAGGTACACTGTAGGTCCAGCCTGAGAGAAAATACAGGAAAACCGGTACAATTGGGAGGCGTTTGGACGATCCGAAGCCACCTAGGCCTGACTAAGTCATTAAGCGGGTAATGCTACTCGTGGCATGCAAAAACACCCCGCGTCCAACCAGGTGTGAGCATAGAAAGGCCCAGTGTGGCTCCAAGTCTCCAGTCGTCAGTCAGAGAGGGCCGGGAACTGCGCTGTGGGGTCACGTTGGAAACCGGAGCATGTGGCAGAAGCCCGACTTTCCCCCTTTGGAAAGCAACTTCGGTGCAGCTTCCAAGCTGCCTGAAAACCACACCAGCAGGATACTATTCACTCCACGGATGCCTCTGAGGAGCAGCGAGGTTTTCCAAAAGAAACCAGGTGCTTGCCGTTCCTTCCTGGGCGCTCACCGCCGGGCATACTGTAGTTAGAGTGCCAACTCTATGTGTCCTCTAGTCTGGAGGTCAGGTGCACCTTTTCCCACGACCAGAGAGATACGGGTGCACCAGTTTGCAGGAAGTCTTAGTCAATGGACGGCGTCAGCTTTAGTATGCCTCAGAGCGCTCAAGACTCTCACGTGGGCACGTCTTTCCAAGGAAGGACACTGTGTACCAAAAGCCTTCTGAGCAGAGTCAAGGGCTACACAGCTCTGGGAACATCCCTCACTGTGCAGTTGGAAGGGCCGGGAACTAAGAAGGTGTTCTCCTATGGCTAGCGTTCCACAGCTTGGAAAGAGCCTCAGGAACACGGTTGTTGGCAGCCTTTCTTTCCATGCGGGTCTGCCACGTTGAGGAAACCTACGCTGCCCTGAGAGAAACCACCGGGGCTCCAATTCAGTGTGGGGACTCCTGCTCGACGGCCCTCTAAGTGACACGGAGAACTAGACATTAGGTCCAGCCCGAAAGGAAGTGGAGATTCACCCTGAGCATTGCTAGGCATCTGGAACATCCTAAGTCACCTAGGCCTCCTGAGGGCTTTCAGAGGATTATGCCATTCACCCCATGCAGAACACACTGCATCCAAAAGTTGCATCGCAGAAGGCCGAATTGTGTTCCAAGGGTCTCCTTTGGGTTGTCAGAGAAGAGAGGTCCATGTGCTGGGTGAGCCAGGTTGTAATTGAGAAGCCTGGGAAAAGGCAGTGTTTTCCCCATTTGGAAGGAGGTAGTGGCGGCCTCAAGGCTGACTGAAAGACATTGCTGTTACCCGTCTGCTAGTCACTTGTAGGAATGCCTCAGTGAAGAAAGTGCCTTTTCTCCTACGAAACCAGGTGGTCTCCAGGGCCTTGCTAGGAGTTCATCCCACGCTTGCCCCAGCTAAAGTGCGGAGTAAATGCGACCCCTAGCCTCAAGGTAAGCACGAGTGTCTCCCAGCAGCAAAGTTTGGGGTGCAGCCACCTCCATGAACCCTGACTCGAGAGAGTGCTTTAACCCCCGTATGGCTTTCCGTAGGCCTGAGAGAATTCCCTTCTGAGGGAGAGCGTGTGTGCTGTGAGTCCCCTCTTTGTTTTCCGAGCCACATAACACAGCCCAGACGGTTGGGGTCAACTCTTTCTACGCAGAGGGAAGGGCAACGATCTGCCTCTCGCTTGCATAGCTTGATTTCTACAGCTGTCGGGCAGCCCCAGGACAGCGTTTCTGCCAGTATTACATTCAACGTGGCTCTCCCTCTGCGGAGGCCCTCTGAACTGCACTGAAAGAATCCCTGGGCCTCAAGTGCATCCTGGCCACTCTTCCCTGTCCTCTCTCTGTTGTGACGCAAGGTACACTGTAGGTCCAGCCTGAGAGAAAATACAGGAAAACCGGTACAATTGGGAGGCGTTTGGACGATCCGAAGCCACCTAGGCCTGACTAAGTCATTAAGCGGGTAATGCTACTCGTGGCATGCAAAAACACCCCGCGTCCAACCAGGTGTGAGCATAGAAAGGCCCAGTGTGGCTCCAAGTCTCCAGTCGTCAGTCAGAGAGGGCCGGGAACTGCGCTGTGGGGTCACGTTGGAAACCGGAGCATGTGGCAGAAGCCCGACTTTCCCCCTTTGGAAAGCAACTTCGGTGCAGCTTCCAAGCTGCCTGAAAACCACACCAGCAGGATACTATTCACTCCACGGATGCCTCTGAGGAGCAGTGAGGTTTTCCAAAAGAAACCAGGTGCTTGCCGTTCCTTCCTGGGCGCTCACCGCAGGGCATACTGTAGTTAGAGTGCCAACTCTATGTGTCCTCTAGTCTGGAGGTCAGGTGCACCTTTTCCCACGACCAGAGAGATACGGGTGCACCAGTTTGCAGGAAGTCTTAGCCAATGGACGGCGTCAGCTTTAGTATGCCTCAGAGCGCTCAAGACTCTCACGTGGGCACGTCTTTCCAAGGAAGGACACTGTGTACCAAAAGCCTTCTGAGCAGAGTCAAGGGCTACACAGCTCTGGGAACATCCCTCACTGTGCAGTTGGAAGGGCCGGGAACTAAGAAGGTGTTCTCCTATGGCTAGCGTTCCACAGCTTGGAAAGAGCCTCAGGAACACGGTTCTTGGCAGCCTTTCTTTCCATGCGGGTCTGCGACGTTGAGGAAACCTACGCTGCCCTGAGAGAAACCACCGGGGCTCCAATTCAGTGTGGGGACTCCTGCTCGACGGCCCTCTAAGTGACACGGAGAACTAGACATTAGGTCCAGCCCGAAAGGAAGTGGAGATTCACCCTGAGCATTGCTAGGCATCTGGAACATCCTAAGTCACCTAGGCCTCCTGAGGGCTTTCAGAGGATTATGCCATTCACCCCATGCAGAACACACTGCATCCAAAAGTTGCATCGCAGAAGGCCGAATTGTGTTCCAAGGGTCTCCTTTGGGTTGTCAGAGAAGAGAGGTCCATGTGCTGGGTGAGCCAGGTTGTAATTGAGAAGCCTGGGAAAAGGCAGTGTTTTCCCCATTTGGAAGGAGGTAGTGGCGGCCTCAAGGCTGACTGAAAGACATTGCTGTTACCCGTCTGCTAGTCACTTGTAGGAATGCCTCAGTGAAGAAAGTGCCTTTTCTCCTACGAAACCAGGTGGTCTCCAGGGCCTTGCTAGGAGTTCATCCCACGCTTGCCCCAGCTAAAGTGCGGAGTAAATGCGACCCCTAGCCTCAAGGTAAGCACGAGTGTCTCCCAGCAGCAAAGTTCGGGGTGCAGCCACCTCCATGAACCCTGACTCGAGAGGGTGCTTTAACCCCCGTACGGCTTTCCGTAGGCCTGAGAGAATTCCCTTCTGAGGGAGAGCGTGTGTGCTGTGAGTCCCCTCTTTGTTTTCCGAGCCACATAACACAGCCCAGACGGTTGGGGTCAACTCTTTCTACGCAGAGGGAAGGGCAACGATCTGCCTCTCGCTTGCATAGCTTGATTTCTACAGCTGTCGGGCAGCCCCAGGACAGCGTTTCTGCCAGTATTACATTCAACGTGGCTCTCCCTCTGCGGAGGCCCTCTGAACTGCACTGAAAGAATCCCTGGGCCTCAAGTGCATCCTGGCCACTCTTCCCTGTCCTCTCTCTGTTGTGACGCAAGGTACACTGTAGGTCCAGCCTGAGAGAAAATACAGGAAAACCGGTACAATTGGGAGGCGTTTGGACGATCCGAAGCCACCTAGGCCTGACTAAGTCATTAAGCGGGTAATGCTACTCGTGGCATGCAAAAACACCCCGCGTCCAACCAGGTGTGAGCATAGAAAGGCCCAGTGTGGCTCCAAGTCTCCAGTCGTCAGTCAGAGAGGGCCGGGAACTGCGCTGTGGGGTCACGTTGGAAACCGGAGCATGTGGCAGAAGCCCGACTTTCCCCCTTTGGAAAGCAACTTCGGTGCAGCTTCCAAGCTGCCTGAAAACCACACCAGCAGGATACTATTCACTCCACGGATGCCTCTGAGGAGCAGCGAGGTTTTCCAAAAGAAACCAGGTGCTTGCCGTTCCTTCCTGGGCGCTCACCGCCGGGCATACTGTAGTTAGAGTGCCAACTCTATGTGTCCTCTAGTCTGGAGGTCAGGTGCACCTTTTCCCACGACCAGAGAGATACGGGTGCACCAGTTTGCAGGAAGTCTTAGTCAATGGACGGCGTCAGCTTTAGTATGCCTCAGAGCGCTCAAGACTCTCACGTGGGCACGTCTTTCCAAGGAAGGACACTGTGTACCAAAAGCCTTCTGAGCAGAGTCAAGGGCTACACAGCTCTGGGAACATCCCTCACTGTGCAGTTGGAAGGGCCGGGAACTAAGAAGGTGTTCTCCTATGGCTAGCGTTCCACAGCTTGGAAAGAGCCTCAGGAACACGGTTCTTGGCAGCCTTTCTTTCCATGCGGGTCTGCCACGTTGAGGAAACCTACGCTGCCCTGAGAGAAACCACCGGGGCTCCAATTCAGTGTGGGGACTCCTGCTCGACGGCCCTCTAAGTGACACGGAGAACTAGACATTAGGTCCAGCCCGAAAGGAAGTGGAGATTCACCCTGAGCATTGCTAGGCATCTGGAACATCCTAAGTCACCTAGGCCTCCTGAGGGCTTTCAGAGGATTATGCCATTCACCCCATGCAGAACACACTGCATCCAAAAGTTGCATCGCAGAAGGCCGAATTGTGTTCCAAGGGTCTCCTTTGGGTTGTCAGAGAAGAGAGGTCCATGTGCTGGGTGAGCCAGGTTGTAATTGAGAAGCCTGGGAAAAGGCAGTGTTTTCCCCATTTGGAAGGAGGTAGTGGCGGCCTCAAGGCTGACTGAAAGACATTGCTGTTACCCGTCTGCTAGTCACTTGTAGGAATGCCTCAGTGAAGAAAGTGCCTTTTCTCCTACGAAACCAGGTGGTCTCCAGGGCCTTGCTAGGAGTTCATCCCACGCTTGCCCCAGCTAAAGTGCGGAGTAAATGCGACCCCTAGCCTCAAGGTAAGCACGAGTGTCTCCCAGCAGCAAAGTTTGGGGTGCAGCCACCTCCATGAACCCTGACTCGAGAGAGTGCTTTAACCCCCGTACGGCTTTCCGTAGGCCTGAGAGAATTCCCTTCTGAGGGAGAGCGTGTGTGCTGTGAGTCCCCTCTTTGTTTTCCGAGCCACATAACACAGCCCAGACGGTTGGGGTCAACTCTTTCTACGCAGAGGGAAGGGCAACGATCTGCCTCTCGCTTGCATAGCTTGATTTCTACAGCTGTCGGGCAGCCCCAGGACAGCGTTTCTGCCAGTATTACATTCAACGTGGCTCTCCCTCTGCGGAGGCCCTCTGAACTGCACTGAAAGAATCCCTGGGCCTCAAGTGCATCCTGGCCACTCTTCCCTGTCCTCTCTCTGTTGTGACGCAAGGTACACTGTAGGTCCAGCCTGAGAGAAAATACAGGAAAACCGGTACAATTGGGAGGCGTTTGGACGATCCGAAGCCACCTAGGCCTGACTAAGTCATTAAGCGGGTAATGCTATTCGTGGCATGCAAAAACACCCCGCGTCCAACCAGGTGTGAGCATAGAAAGGCCCAGTGTGGCTCCAAGTCTCCAGTCGTCAGTCAGAGAGGGCCGGGAACTGCGCTGTGGGGTCACGTTGGAAACCGGAGCATGTGGCAGAAGCCCGACTTTCCCCCTTTGGAAAGCAACTTCGGTGCAGCTTCCAAGCTGCCTGAAAACCACACCAGCAGGATACTATTCACTCCACGGATGCCTCTGAGGAGCAGTGAGGTTTTCCAAAAGAAACCAGGTGCTTGCCGTTCCTTCCTGGGCGCTCACCGCAGGGCATACTGTAGTTAGAGTGCCAACTCTATGTGTCCTCTAGTCTGGAGGTCAGGTGCACCTTTTCCCACGACCAGAGAGATACGGGTGCACCAGTTTGCAGGAAGTCTTAGCCAATGGACGGCGTCAGCTTTAGTATGCCTCAGAGCGCTCAAGACTCTCACGTGGGCACGTCTTTCCAAGGAAGGACACTGTGTACCAAAAGCCTTCTGAGCAGAGTCAAGGGCTACACAGCTCTGGGAACATCCCTCACTGTGCAGTTGGAAGGGCCGGGAACTAAGAAGGTGTTCTCCTATGGCTAGCGTTCCACAGCTTGGAAAGAGCCTCAGGAACACGGTTCTTGGCAGCCTTTCTTTCCATGCGGGTCTGCCACGTTGAGGAAACCTACGCTGCCCTGAGAGAAACCACCGGGGCTCCAATTCAGTGTGGGGACTCCTGCTCGACGGCCCTCTAAGTGACACGGAGAACTAGACATTAGGTCCAGCCCGAAAGGAAGTGGAGATTCACCCTGAGCATTGCTAGGCATCTGGAACATCCTAAGTCACCTAGGCCTCCTGAGGGCTTTCAGAGGATTATGCCATTCACCCCATGCAGAACACACTGCATCCAAAAGTTGCATCGCAGAAGGCCGAATTGTGTTCCAAGGGTCTCCTTTGGGTTGTCAGAGAAGAGAGGTCCATGTGCTGGGTGAGCCAGGTTGTAATTGAGAAGCCTGGGAAAAGGCAGTGTTTTCCCCATTTGGAAGGAGGTAGTGGCGGCCTCAAGGCTGACTGAAAGACATTGCTGTTACCCGTCTGCTAGTCACTTGTAGGAATGCCTCAGTGAAGAAAGTGCCTTTTCTCCTACGAAACCAGGTGGTCTCCAGGGCCTTGCTAGGAGTTCATCCCACGCTTGCCCCAGCTAAAGTGCGGAGTAAATGCGACCCCTAGCCTCAAGGTAAGCACGAGTGTCTCCCAGCAGCAAAGTTCGGGGTGCAGCCACCTCCATGAACCCTGACTCGAGAGGGTGCTTTAACCCCCGTACGGCTTTCCGTAGGCCTGAGAGAATTCCCTTCTGAGGGAGAGCGTGTGTGCTGTGAGTCCCCTCTTTGTTTTCCGAGCCACATAACACAGCCCAGACGGTTGGGGTCAACTCTTTCTACGCAGAGGGAAGGGCAACGATCTGCCTCTCGCTTGCATAGCTTGATTTCTACAGCTGTCGGGCAGCCCCAGGACAGCGTTTCTGCCAGTATTACATTCAACGTGGCTCTCCCTCTGCGGAGGCCCTCTGAACTGCACTGAAAGAATCCCTGGGCCTCAAGTGCATCCTGGCCACTCTTCCCTGTCCTTCTCTGTTGTGACGCAAGGTACACTGTAGGTCCAGCCTGAGAGAAAATACAGGAAAACCGGTACAATTGGGAGGCGTTTGGACGATCCGAAGCCACCTAGGCCTGACTAAGTCATTAAGCGGGTAATGCTACTCGTGGCATGCAAAAACACCCCGCGTCCAACCAGGTGTGAGCATAGAAAGGCCCAGTGTGGCTCCAAGTCTCCAGTCGTCAGTCAGAGAGGGCCGGGAACTGCGCTGTGGGGTCACGTTGGAAACCGGAGCATGTGGCAGAAGCCCGACTTTCCCCCTTTGGAAAGCAACTTCGGTGCAGCTTCCAAGCTGCCTGAAAACCACACCAGCAGGATACTATTCACTCCACGGATGCCTCTGAGGAGCAGCGAGGTTTTCCAAAAGAAACCAGGTGCTTGCCGTTCCTTCCTGGGCGCTCACCGCCGGGCATACTGTAGTTAGAGTGCCAACTCTATGTGTCCTCTAGTCTGGAGGTCAGGTGCACCTTTTCCCACGACCAGAGAGATACGGGTGCACCAGTTTGCAGGAAGTCTTAGTCAATGGACGGCGTCAGCTTTAGTAGGCCTCAGAGCGCTCAAGACTCTCACGTGGGCACGTCTTTCCAAGGAAGGACACTGTGTACCAAAAGCCTTCTGAGCAGAGTCAAGGGCTACACAGCTCTGGGAACATCCCTCACTGTGCAGTTGGAAGGGCCGGGAACTAAGAAGGTGTTCTCCTATGGCTAGCGTTCCACAGCTTGGAAAGAGCCTCAGGAACACGGTTCTTGGCAGCCTTTCTTTCCATGCGGGTCTGCGACGTTGAGGAAACCTACGCTGCCCTGAGAGAAACCACCGGGGCTCCAATTCAGTGTGGGGACTCCTGCTCGACGGCCCTCTAAGTGACACGGAGAACTAGACATTAGGTCCAGCCCGAAAGGAAGTGGAGATTCACCCTGAGCATTGCTAGGCATCTGGAACATCCAAAGTCACCTAGGCCTCCTGCGGGCTTTCAGAGGATTATGCCATTCACCCCATGCAGAACACACTGCATCCAAAAGTTGCATCGCAGAAGGCCGAATTGTGTTCCAAGGGTCTCCTTTGGGTTGTCAGAGAAGAGAGGTCCATGTGCTGGGTGAGCCAGGTTGTAATTGAGAAGCCTGGGAAAAGGCAGTGTTTTCCCCATTTGGAAGGAGGTAGTGGCGGCCTCAAGGCTGACTGAAAGACATTGCTGTTACCCGTCTGCTAGTCACTTGTAGGAATGCCTCAGTGAAGAAAGTGCCTTTTCTCCTACGAAACCAGGTGGTCTCCAGGGCCTTGCTAGGAGTTCATCCCACGCTTGCCCCAGCTAAAGTGCGGAGTAAATGCGACCCCTAGCCTCAAGGTAAGCACGAGTGTCTCCCAGCAGCAAAGTTCGGGGTGCAGCCACCTCCATGAACCCTGACTCGAGAGGGTGCTTTAACCCCCGTACGGCTTTCCGTAGGCCTGAGAGAATTCCCTTCTGAGGGAGAGCGTGTGTGCTGTGAGTCCCCTCTTTGTTTTCCGAGCCACATAACACAGCCCAGACGGTTGGGGTCAACTCTTTCTACGCAGAGGGAAGGGCAACGATCTGCCTCTCGCTTGCATAGCTTGATTTCTACAGCTGTCGGGCAGCCCCAGGACAGCGTTTCTGCCAGTATTACATTCAACGTGGCTCTCCCTCTGCGGAGGCCCTCTGAACTGCACTGAAAGAATCCCTGGGCCTCAAGTGCATCCTGGCCACTCTTCCCTGTCCTCTCTCTGTTGTGACGCAAGGTACACTGTAGGTCCAGCCTGAGAGAAAATACAGGAAAACCGGTACAATTGGGAGGCGTTTGGACGATCCGAAGCCACCTAGGCCTGACTAAGTCATTAAGCGGGTAATGCTACTCGTGGCATGCAAAAACACCCCGCGTCCAACCAGGTGTGAGCATAGAAAGGCCCAGTGTGGCTCCAAGTCTCCAGTCGTCAGTCAGAGAGGGCCGGGAACTGCGCTGTGGGGTCACGTTGGAAACCGGAGCATGTGGCAGAAGCCCGACTTTCCCCCTTTGGAAAGCAACTTCGGTGCAGCTTCCAAGCTGCCTGAAAACCACACCAGCAGGATACTATTCACTCCACGGATGCCTCTGAGGAGCAGCGAGGTTTTCCAAAAGAAACCAGGTGCTTGCCGTTCCTTCCTGGGCGCTCACCGCAGGGCATACTGTAGTTAGAGTGCCAACTCTATGTGTCCTCTAGTCTGGAGGTCAGGTGCACCTTTTCCCACGACCAGAGAGATACGGGTGCACCAGTTTGCAGGAAGTCTTAGCCAATGGACGGCGTCAGCTTTAGTATGCCTCAGAGCGCTCAAGACTCTCACGTGGGCACGTCTTTCCAAGGAAGGACACTGTGTACCAAAAGCCTTCTGAGCAGAGTCAAGGGCTACACAGCTCTGGGAACATCCCTCACTGTGCAGTTGGAAGGGCCGGGAACTAAGAAGGTGTTCTCCTATGGCTAGCGTTCCACAGCTTGGAAAGAGCCTCAGGAACACGGTTGTTGGCAGCCTTTCTTTCCATGCGGGTCTGCCACGTTGAGGAAACCTACGCTGCCCTGAGAGAAACCACCGGGGCTCCAATTCAGTGTGGGGACTCCTGCTCGACGGCCCTCTAAGTGACACGGAGAACTAGACATTAGGTCCAGCCCGAAAGGAAGTGGAGATTCACCCTGAGCATTGCTAGGCATCTGGAACATCCTAAGTCACCTAGGCCTCCTGCGGGCTTTCAGAGGATTATGCCATTCACCCCATGCAGAACACACTGCATCCAAAAGTTGCATCGCAGAAGGCCGAATTGTGTTCCAAGGGTCTCCTTTGGGTTGTCAGAGAAGAGAGGTCCATGTGCTGGGTGAGCCAGGTTGTAATTGAGAAGCCTGGGAAAAGGCAGTGTTTTCCCCATTTGGAAGGAGGGAGTGGCGGCCTCAAGGCTGACTGAAAGACATTGCTGTTACCCGTCTGCTAGTCACTTGTAGGAATGCCTCAGTGAAGAAAGTGCCTTTTCTCCTACGAAACCAGGTGGTCTCCAGGGCCTTGCTAGGAGTTCATCCCACGCTTGCCCCAGCTAAAGTGCGGAGTAAATGCGACCCCTAGCCTCAAGGTAAGCACGAGTGTCTCCCAGCAGCAAAGTTCGGGGTGCAGCCACCTCCATGAACCCTGACTCGAGAGGGTGCTTTAACCCCCGTACGGCTTTCCGTAGGCCTGAGAGAATTCCCTTCTGAGGGAGAGCGTGTGTGCTGTGAGTCCCCTCTTTGTTTTCCGAGCCACATAACACAGCCCAGACGGTTGGGGTCAACTCTTTCTACGCAGAGGGAAGGGCAACGATCTGCCTCTCGCTTGCATAGCTTGATTTCTACAGCTGTCGGGCAGCCCCAGGACAGCGTTTCTGCCAGTATTACATTCAACGTGGCTCTCCCTCTGCGGAGGCCCTCTGAACTGCACTGAAAGAATCCCTGGGCCTCAAGTGCATCCTGGCCACTCTTCCCTGTCCTCTCTCTGTTGTGACGCAAGGTACACTGTAGGTCCAGCCTGAGAGAAAATACAGGAAAACCGGTACAATTGGGAGGCGTTTGGACGATCCGAAGCCACCTAGGCCTGACTAAGTCATTAAGCGGGTAATGCTACTCGTGGCATGCAAAAACACCCCGCGTCCAACCAGGTGTGAGCATAGAAAGGCCCAGTGTGGCTCCAAGTCTCCAGTCGTCAGTCAGAGAGGGCCGGGAACTGCGCTGTGGGGTCACGTTGGAAACCGGAGCATGTGGCAGAAGCCCGACTTTCCCCCTTTGGAAAGCAACTTCGGTGCAGCTTCCAAGCTGCCTGAAAACCACACCAGCAGGATACTATTCACTCCACGGATGCCTCTGAGGAGCAGCGAGGTTTTCCAAAAGAAACCAGGTGCTTGCCGTTCCTTCCTGGGCGCTCACCGCAGGGCATACTGTAGTTAGAGTGCCAACTCTATGTGTCCTCTAGTCTGGAGGTCAGGTGCACCTTTTCCCACGACCAGAGAGATACGGGTGCACCAGTTTGCAGGAAGTCTTAGCCAATGGACGGCGTCAGCTTTAGTATGCCTCAGAGCGCTCAAGACTCTCACGTGGGCACGTCTTTCCAAGGAAGGACACTGTGTACCAAAAGCCTTCTGAGCAGAGTCAAGGGCTACACAGCTCTGGGAACATCCCTCACTGTGCAGTTGGAAGGGCCGGGAACTAAGAAGGTGTTCTCCTATGGCTAGCGTTCCACAGCTTGGAAAGAGCCTCAGGAACACGGTTCTTGGCAGCCTTTCTTTCCATGCGGGTCTGCCACGTTGAGGAAACCTACGCTGCCCTGAGAGAAACCACCGGGGCTCCAATTCAGTGTGGGGACTCCTGCTCGACGGCCCTCTAAGTGACACGGAGAACTAGACATTAGGTCCAGCCCGAAAGGAAGTGGAGATTCACCCTGAGCATTGCTAGGCATCTGGAACATCCAAAGTCACCTAGGCCTCCTGCGGGCTTTCAGAGGATTATGCCATTCACCCCATGCAGAACACACTGCATCCAAAAGTTGCATCGCAGAAGGCCGAATTGTGTTCCAAGGGTCTCCTTTGGGTTGTCAGAGAAGAGAGGTCCATGTGCTGGGTGAGCCAGGTTGTAATTGAGAAGCCTGGGAAAAGGCAGTGTTTTCCCCATTTGGAAGGAGGTAGTGGCGGCCTCAAGGCTGACTGAAAGACATTGCTGTTACCCGTCTGCTAGTCACTTGTAGGAATGCCTCAGTGAAGAAAGTGCCTTTTCTCCTACGAAACCAGGTGGTCTCCAGGGCCTTGCTAGGAGTTCATCCCACGCTTGCCCCAGCTAAAGTGCGGAGTAAATGCGACCCCTAGCCTCAAGGTAAGCACGAGTGTCTCCCAGCAGCAAAGTTCGGGGTGCAGCCACCTCCATGAACCCTGACTCGAGAGGGTGCTTTAACCCCCGTACGGCTTTCCGTAGGCCTGAGAGAATTCCCTTCTGAGGGAGAGCGTGTGTGCTGTGAGTCCCCTCTTTGTTTTCCGAGCCACATAACACAGCCCAGACGGTTGGGGTCAACTCTTTCTACGCAGAGGGAAGGGCAACGATCTGCCTCTCGCTTGCATAGCTTGATTTCTACAGCTGTCGGGCAGCCCCAGGACAGCGTTTCTGCCAGTATTACATTCAACGTGGCTCTCCCTCTGCGGAGGCCCTCTGAACTGCACTGAAAGAATCCCTGGGCCTCAAGTGCATCCTGGCCACTCTTCCCTGTCCTCTCTCTGTTGTGACGCAAGGTACACTGTAGGTCCAGCCTGAGAGAAAATACAGGAAAACCGGTACAATTGGGAGGCGTTTGGACGATCCGAAGCCACCTAGGCCTGACTAAGTCATTAAGCGGGTAATGCTACTCGTGGCATGCAAAAACACCCCGCGTCCAACCAGGTGTGAGCATAGAAAGGCCCAGTGTGGCTCCAAGTCTCCAGTCGTCAGTCAGAGAGGGCCGGGAACTGCGCTGTGGGGTCACGTTGGAAACCGGAGCATGTGGCAGAAGCCCGACTTTCCCCCTTTGGAAAGCAACTTCGGTGCAGCTTCCAAGCTGCCTGAAAACCACACCAGCAGGATACTATTCACTCCACGGATGCCTCTGAGGAGCAGCGAGGTTTTCCAAAAGAAACCAGGTGCTTGCCGTTCCTTCCTGGGCGCTCACCGCCGGGCATACTGTAGTTAGAGTGCCAACTCTATGTGTCCTCTAGTCTGGAGGTCAGGTGCACCTTTTCCCACGACCAGAGAGATACGGGTGCACCAGTTTGCAGGAAGTCTTAGTCAATGGACGGCGTCAGCTTTAGTATGCCTCAGAGCGCTCAAGACTCTCACGTGGGCACGTCTTTCCAAGGAAGGACACTGTGTACCAAAAGCCTTCTGAGCAGAGTCAAGGGCTACACAGCTCTGGGAACATCCCTCACTGTGCAGTTGGAAGGGCCGGGAACTAAGAAGGTGTTCTCCTATGGCTAGCGTTCCACAGCTTGGAAAGAGCCTCAGGAACACGGTTCTTGGCAGCCTTTCTTTCCATGCGGGTCTGCGACGTTGAGGAAACCTACGCTGCCCTGAGAGAAACCACCGGGGCTCCAATTCAGTGTGGGGACTCCTGCTCGACGGCCCTCTAAGTGACACGGAGAACTAGACATTAGGTCCAGCCCGAAAGGAAGTGGAGATTCACCCTGAGCATTGCTAGGCATCTGGAACATCCAAAGTCACCTAGGCCTCCTGCGGGCTTTCAGAGGATTATGCCATTCACCCCATGCAGAACACACTGCATCCAAAAGTTGCATCGCAGAAGGCCGAATTGTGTTCCAAGGGTCTCCTTTGGGTTGTCAGAGAAGAGAGGTCCATGTGCTGGGTGAGCCAGGTTGTAATTGAGAAGCCTGGGAAAAGGCAGTGTTTTCCACATTTGGAAGGAGGTAGTGGCGGCCTCAAGGCTGACTGAAAGACATTGCTGTTACCCGTCTGCTAGTCACTTGTAGGAATGCCTCAGTGAAGAAAGTGCCTTTTCTCCTACGAAACCAGGTGGTCTCCAGGGCCTTGCTAGGAGTTCATCCCACGCTTGCCCCAGCTAAAGTGCGGAGTAAATGCGACCCCTAGCCTCAAGGTAAGCACGAGTGTCTCCCAGCAGCAAAGTTCGGGGTGCAGCCACCTCCATGAACCCTGACTCGAGAGGGTGCTTTAACCCCCGTACGGCTTTCCGTAGGCCTGAGAGAATTCCCTTCTGAGGGAGAGCGTGTGTGCTGTGAGTCCCCTCTTTGTTTTCCGAGCCACATAACACAGCCCAGACGGTTGGGGTCAACTCTTTCTACGCAGAGGGAAGGGCAACGATCTGCCTCTCGCTTGCATAGCTTGATTTCTACAGCTGTCGGGCAGCCCCAGGACAGCGTTTCTGCCAGTATTACATTCAACGTGGCTCTCCCTCTGCGGAGGCCCTCTGAACTGCACTGAAAGAATCCCTGGGCCTCAAGTGCATCCTGGCCACTCTTCCCTGTCCTCTCTCTGTTGTGACGCAAGGTACACTGTAGGTCCAGCCTGAGAGAAAATACAGGAAAACCGGTACAATTGGGAGGCGTTTGGACGATCCGAAGCCACCTAGGCCTGACTAAGTCATTAAGCGGGTAATGCTACTCGTGGCATGCAAAAACACCCCGCGTCCAACCAGGTGTGAGCATAGAAAGGCCCAGTGTGGCTCCAAGTCTCCAGTCGTCAGTCAGAGAGGGCCGGGAACTGCGCTGTGGGGTCACGTTGGAAACCGGAGCATGTGGCAGAAGCCCGACTTTCCCCCTTTGGAAAGCAACTTCGGTGCAGCTTCCAAGCTGCCTGAAAACCACACCAGCAGGATACTATTCACTCCACGGATGCCTCTGAGGAGCAGCGAGGTTTTCCAAAAGAAACCAGGTGCTTGCCGTTCCTTCCTGGGCGCTCACCGCCGGGCATACTGTAGTTAGAGTGCCAACTCTATGTGTCCTCTAGTCTGGAGGTCAGGTGCACCTTTTCCCACGACCAGAGAGATACGGGTGCACCAGTTTGCAGGAAGTCTTAGCCAATGGACGGCGTCAGCTTTAGTATGCCTCAGAGCGCTCAAGACTCTCACGTGGGCACGTCTTTCCAAGGAAGGACACTGTGTACCAAAAGCCTTCTGAGCAGAGTCAAGGGCTACACAGCTCTGGGAACATCCCTCACTGTGCAGTTGGAAGGGCCGGGAACTAAGAAGGTGTTCTCCTATGGCTAGCGTTCCACAGCTTGGAAAGAGCCTCAGGAACACGGTTCTTGGCAGCCTTTCTTTCCATGCGGGTCTGCCACGTTGAGGAAACCTACGCTGCCCTGAGAGAAACCACCGGGGCTCCAATTCAGTGTGGGGACTCCTGCTCGACGGCCCTCTAAGTGACACGGAGAACTAGACATTAGGTCCAGCCCGAAAGGAAGTGGAGATTCACCCTGAGCATTGCTAGGCATCTGGAACATCCTAAGTCACCTAGGCCTCCTGAGGGCTTTCAGAGAATTATGCCATTCACCACATGCAGAACACACTGCATCCAAAAGTTGCGTCGCAGAAGGCCGAATTGTGTTCCAAGGGTCTCCTTTGGGTTGTCAGAGAAGAGAGGTCCATGTGCTGGGTGAGCCAGGTTGTAATTGAGAAGCCTGGGAAAAGGCAGTGTTTTCCCCATTTGGAAGGAGGTAGTGGCGGCCTCAAGGCTGACTGAAAGACATTGCTGTTACCCGTCTGCTAGTCACTTGTAGGAATGCCTCAGTGAAGAAAGTGCCTTTTCTCCTACGAAACCAGGTGGTCTCCAGGGCCTTGCTAGGAGTTCATCCCACGCTTGCCCCAGCTAAAGTGCGGAGTAAATGCGACCCCTAGCCTCAAGGTAAGCACGAGTGTCTCCCAGCAGCAAAGTTTGGGGTGCAGCCACCTCCATGAACCCTGACTCGAGAGGGTGCTTTAACCCCCGTACGGCTTTCCGTAGGCCTGAGAGAATTCCCTTCTGAGGGAGAGCGTGTGTGCTGTGAGTCCCCTCTTTGTTTTCCGAGCCACATAACACAGCCCAGACGGTTGGGGTCAACTCTTTCTACGCAGAGGGAAGGGCAACGATCTGCCTCTCGCTTGCATAGCTTGATTTCTACAGCTGTCGGGCAGCCCCAGGACAGCGTTTCTGCCAGTATTACATTCAACGTGGCTCTCCCTCTGCGGAGGCCCTCTGAACTGCACTGAAAGAATCCCTGGGCCTCAAGTGCATCCTGGCCACTCTTCCCTGTCCTCTCTCTGTTGTGACGCAAGGTACACTGTAGGTCCAGCCTGAGAGAAAATACAGGAAAACCGGTACAATTGGGAGGCGTTTGGACGATCCGAAGCCACCTAGGCCTGACTAAGTCATTAAGCGGGTAATGCTACTCGTGGCATGCAAAAACACCCCGCGTCCAACCAGGTGTGAGCATAGAAAGGCCCAGTGTGGCTCCAAGTCTCCAGTCGTCAGTCAGAGAGGGCCGGGAACTGCGCTGTGGGGTCACGTTGGAAACCGGAGCATGTGGCAGAAGCCCGACTTTCCCCCTTTGGAAAGCAACTTCGGTGCAGCTTCCAAGCTGCCTGAAAACCACACCAGCAGGATACTATTCACTCCACGGATGCCTCTGAGGAGCAGCGAGGTTTTCCAAAAGAAACCAGGTGCTTGCCGTTCCTTCCTGGGCGCTCACCGCCGGGCATACTGTAGTTAGAGTGCCAACTCTATGTGTCCTCTAGTCTGGAGGTCAGGTGCACCTTTTCCCACGACCAGAGAGATACGGGTGCACCAGTTTGCAGGAAGTCTTAGTCAATGGACGGCGTCAGCTTTAGTATGCCTCAGAGCGCTCAAGACTCTCACGTGGGCACGTCTTTCCAAGGAAGGACACTGTGTACCAAAAGCCTTCTGAGCAGAGTCAAGGGCTACACAGCTCTGGGAACATCCCTCACTGTGCAGTTGGAAGGGCCGGGAACTAAGAAGGTGTTCTCCTATGGCTAGCGTTCCACAGCTTGGAAAGAGCCTCAGGAACACGGTTGTTGGCAGCCTTTCTTTCCATGCGGGTCTGCCACGTTGAGGAAACCTACGCTGCCCTGAGAGAAACCACCGGGGCTCCAATTCAGTGTGGGGACTCCTGCTCGACGGCCCTCTAAGTGACACGGAGAACTAGACATTAGGTCCAGCCCGAAAGGAAGTGGAGATTCACCCTGAGCATTGCTAGGCATCTGGAACATCCTAAGTCACCTAGGCCTCCTGAGGGCTTTCAGAGGATTATGCCATTCACCCCATGCAGAACACACTGCATCCAAAAGTTGCATCGCAGAAGGCCGAATTGTGTTCCAAGGGTCTCCTTTGGGTTGTCAGAGAAGAGAGGTCCATGTGCTGGGTGAGCCAGGTTGTAATTGAGAAGCCTGGGAAAAGGCAGTGTTTTCCCCATTTGGAAGGAGGTAGTGGCGGCCTCAAGGCTGACTGAAAGACATTGCTGTTACCCGTCTGCTAGTCACTTGTAGGAATGCCTCAGTGAAGAAAGTGCCTTTTCTCCTACGAAACCAGGTGGTCTCCAGGGCCTTGCTAGGAGTTCATCCCACGCTTGCCCCAGCTAAAGTGCGGAGTAAATGCGACCCCTAGCCTCAAGGTAAGCACGAGTGTCTCCCAGCAGCAAAGTTTGGGGTGCAGCCACCTCCATGAACCCTGACTCGAGAGAGTGCTTTAACCCCCGTACGGCTTTCCGTAGGCCTGAGAGAATTCCCTTCTGAGGGAGAGCGTGTGTGCTGTGAGTCCCCTCTTTGTTTTCCGAGCCACATAACACAGCCCAGACGGTTGGGGTCAACTCTTTCTACGCAGAGGGAAGGGCAACGATCTGCCTCTCGCTTGCATAGCTTGATTTCTACAGCTGTCGGGCAGCCCCAGGACAGCGTTTCTGCCAGTATTACATTCAACGTGGCTCTCCCTCTGCGGAGGCCCTCTGAACTGCACTGAAAGAATCCCTGGGCCTCAAGTGCATCCTGGCCACTCTTCCCTGTCCTCTCTCTGTTGTGACGCAAGGTACACTGTAGGTCCAGCCTGAGAGAAAATACAGGAAAACCGGTACAATTGGGAGGCGTTTGGACGATCCGAAGCCACCTAGGCCTGACTAAGTCATTAAGCGGGTAATGCTACTCGTGGCATGCAAAAACACCCCGCGTCCAACCAGGTGTGAGCATAGAAAGGCCCAGTGTGGCTCCAAGTCTCCAGTCGTCAGTCAGAGAGGGCCGGGAACTGCGCTGTGGGGTCACGTTGGAAACCGGAGCATGTGGCAGAAGCCCGACTTTCCCCCTTTGGAAAGCAACTTCGGTGCAGCTTCCAAGCTGCCTGAAAACCACACCAGCAGGATACTATTCACTCCACGGATGCCTCTGAGGAGCAGTGAGGTTTTCCAAAAGAAACCAGGTGCTTGCCGTTCCTTCCTGGGCGCTCACCGCAGGGCATACTGTAGTTAGAGTGCCAACTCTATGTGTCCTCTAGTCTGGAGGTCAGGTGCACCTTTTCCCACGACCAGAGAGATACGGGTGCACCAGTTTGCAGGAAGTCTTAGCCAATGGACGGCGTCAGCTTTAGTATGCCTCAGAGCGCTCAAGACTCTCACGTGGGCACGTCTTTCCAAGGAAGGACACTGTGTACCAAAAGCCTTCTGAGCAGAGTCAAGGGCTACACAGCTCTGGGAACATCCCTCACTGTGCAGTTGGAAGGGCCGGGAACTAAGAAGGTGTTCTCCTATGGCTAGCGTTCCACAGCTTGGAAAGAGCCTCAGGAACACGGTTCTTGGCAGCCTTTCTTTCCATGCGGGTCTGCCACGTTGAGGAAACCTACGCTGCCCTGAGAGAAACCACCGGGGCTCCAATTCAGTGTGGGGACTCCTGCTCGACGGCCCTCTAAGTGACACGGAGAACTAGACATTAGGTCCAGCCCGAAAGGAAGTGGAGATTCACCCTGAGCATTGCTAGGCATCTGGAACATCCTAAGTCACCTAGGCCTCCTGAGGGCTTTCAGAGGATTATGCCATTCACCCCATGCAGAACACACTGCATCCAAAAGTTGCATCGCAGAAGGCCGAATTGTGTTCCAAGGGTCTCCTTTGGGTTGTCAGAGAAGAGAGGTCCATGTGCTGGGTGAGCCAGGTTGTAATTGAGAAGCCTGGGAAAAGGCAGTGTTTTCCCCATTTGGAAGGAGGTAGTGGCGGCCTCAAGGCTGACTGAAAGACATTGCTGTTACCCGTCTGCTAGTCACTTGTAGGAATGCCTCAGTGAAGAAAGTGCCTTTTCTCCTACGAAACCAGGTGGTCTCCAGGGCCTTGCTAGGAGTTCATCCCACGCTTGCCCCAGCTAAAGTGCGGAGTAAATGCGACCCCTAGCCTCAAGGTAAGCACGAGTGTCTCCCAGCAGCAAAGTTCGGGGTGCAGCCACCTCCATGAACCCTGACTCGAGAGGGTGCTTTAACCCCCGTACGGCTTTCCGTAGGCCTGAGAGAATTCCCTTCTGAGGGAGAGCGTGTGTGCTGTGAGTCCCCTCTTTGTTTTCCGAGCCACATAACACAGCCCAGACGGTTGGGGTCAACTCTTTCTACGCAGAGGGAAGGGCAACGATCTGCCTCTCGCTTGCATAGCTTGATTTCTACAGCTGTCGGGCAGCCCCAGGACAGCGTTTCTGCCAGTATTACATTCAACGTGGCTCTCCCTCTGCGGAGGCCCTCTGAACTGCACTGAAAGAATCCCTGGGCCTCAAGTGCATCCTGGCCACTCTTCCCTGTCCTCTCTCTGTTGTGACGCAAGGTACACTGTAGGTCCAGCCTGAGAGAAAATACAGGAAAACCGGTACAATTGGGAGGCGTTTGGACGATCCGAAGCCACCTAGGCCTGACTAAGTCATTAAGCGGGTAATGCTACTCGTGGCATGCAAAAACACCCCGCGTCCAACCAGGTGTGAGCATAGAAAGGCCCAGTGTGGCTCCAAGTCTCCAGTCGTCAGTCAGAGAGGGCCGGGAACTGCGCTGTGGGGTCACGTTGGAAACCGGAGCATGTGGCAGAAGCCCGACTTTCCCCCTTTGGAAAGCAACTTCGGTGCAGCTTCCAAGCTGCCTGAAAACCACACCAGCAGGATACTATTCACTCCACGGATGCCTCTGAGGAGCAGCGAGGTTTTCCAAAAGAAACCAGGTGCTTGCCGTTCCTTCCTGGGCGCTCACCGCAGGGCATACTGTAGTTAGAGTGCCAACTCTATGTGTCCTCTAGTCTGGAGGTCAGGTGCACCTTTTCCCACGACCAGAGAGATACGGGTGCACCAGTTTGCAGGAAGTCTTAGCCAATGGACGGCGTCAGCTTTAGTAGGCCTCAGAGCGCTCAAGACTCTCACGTGGGCACGTCTTTCCAAGGAAGGACACTGTGTACCAAAAGCCTTCTGAGCAGAGTCAAGGGCTACACAGCTCTGGGAACATCCCTCACTGTGCAGTTGGAAGGGCCGGGAACTAAGAAGGTGTTCTCCTATGGCTAGCGTTCCACAGCTTGGAAAGAGCCTCAGGAACACGGTTCTTGGCAGCCTTTCTTTCCATGCGGGTCTGCCACGTTGAGGAAACCTACGCTGCCCTGAGAGAAACCACCGGGGCTCCAATTCAGTGTGGGGACTCCTGCTCGACGGCCCTCTAAGTGACACGGAGAACTAGACATTAGGTCCAGCCCGAAAGGAAGTGGAGATTCACCCTGAGCATTGCTAGGCATCTGGAACATCCAAAGTCACCTAGGCCTCCTGCGGGCTTTCAGAGGATTATGCCATTCACCCCATGCAGAACACACTGCATCCAAAAGTTGCATCGCAGAAGGCCGAATTGTGTTCCAAGGGTCTCCTTTGGGTTGTCAGAGAAGAGAGGTCCATGTGCTGGGTGAGCCAGGTTGTAATTGAGAAGCCTGGGAAAAGGCAGTGTTTTCCCCATTTGGAAGGAGGTAGTGGCGGCCTCAAGGCTGACTGAAAGACATTGCTGTTACCCGTCTGCTAGTCACTTGTAGGAATGCCTCAGTGAAGAAAGTGCCTTTTCTCCTACGAAACCAGGTGGTCTCCAGGGCCTTGCTAGGAGTTCATCCCACGCTTGCCCCAGCTAAAGTGCGGAGTAAATGCGACCCCTAGCCTCAAGGTAAGCACGAGTGTCTCCCAGCAGCAAAGTTCGGGGTGCAGCCACCTCCATGAACCCTGACTCGAGAGGGTGCTTTAACCCCCGTACGGCTTTCCGTAGGCCTGAGAGAATTCCCTTCTGAGGGAGAGCGTGTGTGCTGTGAGTCCCCTCTTTGTTTTCCGAGCCACATAACACAGCCCAGACGGTTGGGGTCAACTCTTTCTACGCAGAGGGAAGGGCAACGATCTGCCTCTCGCTTGCATAGCTTGATTTCTACAGCTGTCGGGCAGCCCCAGGACAGCGTTTCTGCCAGTATTACATTCAACGTGGCTCTCCCTCTGCGGAGGCCCTCTGAACTGCACTGAAAGAATCCCTGGGCCTCAAGTGCATCCTGGCCACTCTTCCCTGTCCTTCTCTGTTGTGACGCAAGGTACACTGTAGGTCCAGCCTGAGAGAAAATACAGGAAAACCGGTACAATTGGGAGGCGTTTGGACGATCCGAAGCCACCTAGGCCTGACTAAGTCATTAAGCGGGTAATGCTACTCGTGGCATGCAAAAACACCCCGCGTCCAACCAGGTGTGAGCATAGAAAGGCCCAGTGTGGCTCCAAGTCTCCAGTCGTCAGTCAGAGAGGGCCGGGAACTGCGCTGTGGGGTCACGTTGGAAACCGGAGCATGTGGCAGAAGCCCGACTTTCCCCCTTTGGAAAGCAACTTCGGTGCAGCTTCCAAGCTGCCTGAAAACCACACCAGCAGGATACTATTCACTCCACGGATGCCTCTGAGGAGCAGCGAGGTTTTCCAAAAGAAACCAGGTGCTTGCCGTTCCTTCCTGGGCGCTCACCGCCGGGCATACTGTAGTTAGAGTGCCAACTCTATGTGTCCTCTAGTCTGGAGGTCAGGTGCACCTTTTCCCACGACCAGAGAGATACGGGTGCACCAGTTTGCAGGAAGTCTTAGTCAATGGACGGCGTCAGCTTTAGTATGCCTCAGAGCGCTCAAGACTCTCACGTGGGCACGTCTTTCCAAGGAAGGACACTGTGTACCAAAAGCCTTCTGAGCAGAGTCAAGGGCTACACAGCTCTGGGAACATCCCTCACTGTGCAGTTGGAAGGGCCGGGAACTAAGAAGGTGTTCTCCTATGGCTAGCGTTCCACAGCTTGGAAAGAGCCTCAGGAACACGGTTCTTGGCAGCCTTTCTTTCCATGCGGGTCTGCCACGTTGAGGAAACCTACGCTGCCCTGAGAGAAACCACCGGGGCTCCAATTCAGTGTGGGGACTCCTGCTCGACGGCCCTCTAAGTGACACGGAGAACTAGACATTAGGTCCAGCCCAAAAGGAAGTGGAGATTCACCCTGAGCATTGCTAGGCATCTGGAACATCCTAAGTCACCTAGGCCTCCTGAGGGCTTTCAGAGAATTATGCCATTCACCACATGCAGAACACACTGCATCCAAAAGTTGCGTCGCAGAAGGCCGAATTGTGTTCCAAGGGTCTCCTTTGGGTTGTCAGAGAAGAGAGGTCCATGTGCTGGGTGAGCCAGGTTGTAATTGAGAAGCCTGGGAAAAGGCAGTGTTTTCCACATTTGGAAGGAGGTAGTGGCGGCCTCAAGGCTGACTGAAAGACATTGCTGTTACCCGTCTGCTAGTCACTTGTAGGAATGCCTCAGTGAAGAAAGTGCCTTTTCTCCTACGAAACCAGGTGGTCTCCAGGGCCTTGCTAGGAGTTCATCCCACGCTTGCCCCAGCTAAAGTGCGGAGTAAATGCGACCCCTAGCCTCAAGGTAAGCACGAGTGTCTCCCAGCAGCAAAGTTTGGGGTGCAGCCACCTCCATGAACCCTGACTCGAGAGGGT
The DNA here is from genome assembly GCF_949752795.1 of Hyperoodon ampullatus. Taxonomy (NCBI): domain Eukaryota; kingdom Metazoa; phylum Chordata; class Mammalia; order Artiodactyla; family Ziphiidae; genus Hyperoodon; species Hyperoodon ampullatus. Next base: position 193,168 of record NW_027641047.1, on the reverse strand, counting down.
GCTTTAACCCCCGTACGGCTTTCCGTAGGCCTGAGAGAATTCCCTTCTGAGGGAGAGCGTGTGTGCTGTGAGTCCCCTCTTTGTTTTCCGAGCCACATAACACAGCCCAGACGGTTGGGGTCAACTCTTTCTACGCAGAGGGAAGGGCAACGATCTGCCTCTCGCTTGCATAGCTTGATTTCTACAGCTGTCGGGCAGCCCCAGGACAGCGTTTCTGCCAGTATTACATTCAACGTGGCTCTCCCTCTGCGGAGGCCCTCTGAACTGCACTGAAAGAATCCCTGGGCCTCAAGTGCATCCTGGCCACTCTTCCCTGTCCTCTCTCTGTTGTGACGCAAGGTACACTGTAGGTCCAGCCTGAGAGAAAATACAGGAAAACCGGTACAATTGGGAGGCGTTTGGACGATCCGAAGCCACCTAGGCCTGACTAAGTCATTAAGCGGGTAATGCTACTCGTGGCATGCAAAAACACCCCGCGTCCAACCAGGTGTGAGCATAGAAAGGCCCAGTGTGGCTCCAAGTCTCCAGTCGTCAGTCAGAGAGGGCCGGGAACTGCGCTGTGGGGTCACGTTGGAAACCGGAGCATGTGGCAGAAGCCCGACTTTCCCCCTTTGGAAAGCAACTTCGGTGCAGCTTCCAAGCTGCCTGAAAACCACACCAGCAGGATACTATTCACTCCACGGATGCCTCTGAGGAGCAGCGAGGTTTTCCAAAAGAAACCAGGTGCTTGCCGTTCCTTCCTGGGCGCTCACCGCCGGGCATACTGTAGTTAGAGTGCCAACTCTATGTGTCCTCTAGTCTGGAGGTCAGGTGCACCTTTTCCCACGACCAGAGAGATACGGGTGCACCAGTTTGCAGGAAGTCTTAGTCAATGGACGGCGTCAGCTTTAGTATGCCTCAGAGCGCTCAAGACTCTCACGTGGGCACGTCTTTCCAAGGAAGGACACTGTGTACCAAAAGCCTTCTGAGCAGAGTCAAGGGCTACACAGCTCTGGGAACATCCCTCACTGTGCAGTTGGAAGGGCCGGGAACTAAGAAGGTGTTCTCCTATGGCTAGCGTTCCACAGCTTGGAAAGAGCCTCAGGAACACGGTTGTTGGCAGCCTTTCTTTCCATGCGGGTCTGCCACATTGAGGAAACCTACGCTGCCCTGAGAGAAACCACCGGGGCTCCAATTCAGTGTGGGGACTCCTGCTCGACGGCCCTCTAAGTGACACGGAGAACTAGACATTAGGTCCAGCCCGAAAGGAAGTGGAGATTCACCCTGAGCATTGCTAGGCATCTGGAACATCCTAAGTCACCTAGGCCTCCTGAGGGCTTTCAGAGAATTATGCCATTCACCACATGCAGAACACACTGCATCCAAAAGTTGCATCGCAGAAGGCCGAATTGTGTTCCAAGGGTCTCCTTTGGGTTGTCAGAGAAGAGAGGTCCATGTGCTGGGTGAGCCAGGTTGTAATTGAGAAGCCTGGGAAAAGGCAGTGTTTTCCCCATTTGGAAGGAGGTAGTGGCGGCCTCAAGGCTGACTGAAAGACATTGCTGTTACCCGTCTGCTAGTCACTTGTAGGAATGCCTCAGTGAAGAAAGTGCCTTTTCTCCTACGAAACCAGGTGGTCTCCAGGGCCTTGCTAGGAGTTCATCCCACGCTTGCCCCAGCTAAAGTGCGGAGTAAATGCGACCCCTAGCCTCAAGGTAAGCACGAGTGTCTCCCAGCAGCAAAGTTTGGGGTGCAGCCACCTCCATGAACCCTGACTCGAGAGAGTGCTTTAACCCCCGTACGGCTTTCTGTAGGCCTGAGAGAATTCTCTTCTGAGGGAGAGCGTGTGTGCTGTGAGTCCCCTCTTTGTTTTCCGAGCCACATAACACAGCCCAGACGGTTGGGGTCAACTCTTTCTACGCAGAGGGAAGGGCAACGATCTGCCTCTCGCTTGCATAGCTTGATTTCTACAGCTGTCGGGCAGCCCCAGGACAGCGTTTCTGCCAGTATTACATTCAACGTGGCTCTCCCTCTGCGGAGGCCCTCTGAACTGCACTGAAAGAATCCCTGGGCCTCAAGTGCATCCTGGCCACTCTTCCCTGTCCTCTCTCTGTTGTGACGCAAGGTACACTGTAGGTCCAGCCTGAGAGAATATACAGGAAAACCGGTACAATTGGGAGGCGTTTGGACGATCCGAAGCCACCTAGGCCTGACTAAGTCATTAAGCGGGTAATGCTACTCGTGGCATGCAAAAACACCCCGCGTCCAACCAGGTGTGAGCATAGAAAGGCCCAGTGTGGCTCCAAGTCTCCAGTCGTCAGTCAGAGAGGGCCGGGAACTGCGCTGTGGGGTCACGTTGGAAACCGGAGCATGTGGCAGAAGCCCGACTTTCCCCCTTTGGAAAGCAACTTCGGTGCAGCTTCCAAGCTGCCTGAAAACCACACCAGCAGGATACTATTCACTCCACGGATGCCTCTGAGGAGCAGTGAGGTTTTCCAAAAGAAACCAGGTGCTTGCCGTTCCTTCCTGGGCGCTCACCGCAGGGCATACTGTAGTTAGAGTGCCAACTCTATGTGTCCTCTAGTCTGGAGGTCAGGTGCACCTTTTCCCACGACCAGAGAGATACGGGTGCACCAGTTTGCAGGAAGTCTTAGCCAATGGACGGCGTCAGCTTTAGTATGCCTCAGAGCGCTCAAGACTCTCACGTGGGCACGTCTTTCCAAGGAAGGACACTGTGTACCAAAAGCCTTCTGAGCAGAGTCAAGGGCTACACAGCTCTGGGAACATCCCTCACTGTGCAGTTGGAAGGGCCGGGAACTAAGAAGGTGTTCTCCTATGGCTAGCGTTCCACAGCTTGGAAAGAGCCTCAGGAACACGGTTCTTGGCAGCCTTTCTTTCCATGCGGGTCTGCCACGTTGAGGAAACCTACGCTGCCCTGAGAGAAACCACCGGGGCTCCAATTCAGTGTGGGGACTCCTGCTCGACGGCCCTCTAAGTGACACGGAGAACTAGACATTAGGTCCAGCCCGAAAGGAAGTGGAGATTCACCCTGAGCATTGCTAGGCATCTGGAACATCCTAAGTCACCTAGGCCTCCTGAGGGCTTTCAGAGGATTATGCCATTCACCCCATGCAGAACACACTGCATCCAAAAGTTGCATCGCAGAAGGCCGAATTGTGTTCCAAGGGTCTCCTTTGGGTTGTCAGAGAAGAGAGGTCCATGTGCTGGGTGAGCCAGGTTGTAATTGAGAAGCCTGGGAAAAGGCAGTGTTTTCCCCATTTGGAAGGAGGTAGTGGCGGCCTCAAGGCTGACTGAAAGACATTGCTGTTACCCGTCTGCTAGTCACTTGTAGGAATGCCTCAGTGAAGAAAGTGCCTTTTCTCCTACGAAACCAGGTGGTCTCCAGGGCCTTGCTAGGAGTTCATCCCACGCTTGCCCCAGCTAAAGTGCGGAGTAAATGCGACCCCTAGCCTCAAGGTAAGCACGAGTGTCTCCCAGCAGCAAAGTTCGGGGTGCAGCCACCTCCATGAACCCTGACTCGAGAGGGTGCTTTAACCCCCGTATGGCTTTCCGTAGGCCTGAGAGAATTCCCTTCTGAGGGAGAGCGTGTGTGCTGTGAGTCCCCTCTTTGTTTTCCGAGCCACATAACACAGCCCAGACGGTTGGGGTCAACTCTTTCTACGCAGAGGGAAGGGCAACGATCTGCCTCTCGCTTGCATAGCTTGATTTCTACAGCTGTCGGGCAGCCCCAGGACAGCGTTTCTGCCAGTATTACATTCAACGTGGCTCTCCCTCTGCGGAGGCCCTCTGAACTGCACTGAAAGAATCCCTGGGCCTCAAGTGCATCCTGGCCACTCTTCCCTGTCCTCTCTCTGTTGTGACGCAAGGTACACTGTAGGTCCAGCCTGAGAGAAAATACAGGAAAACCGGTACAATTGGGAGGCGTTTGGACGATCCGAAGCCACCTAGGCCTGACTAAGTCATTAAGCGGGTAATGCTACTCGTGGCATGCAAAAACACCCCGCGTCCAACCAGGTGTGAGCATAGAAAGGCCCAGTGTGGCTCCAAGTCTCCAGTCGTCAGTCAGAGAGGGCCGGGAACTGCGCTGTGGGGTCACGTTGGAAACCGGAGCATGTGGCAGAAGCCCGACTTTCCCCCTTTGGAAAGCAACTTCGGTGCAGCTTCCAAGCTGCCTGAAAACCACACCAGCAGGATACTATTCACTCCACGGATGCCTCTGAGGAGCAGCGAGGTTTTCCAAAAGAAACCAGGTGCTTGCCGTTCCTTCCTGGGCGCTCACCGCCGGGCATACTGTAGTTAGAGTGCCAACTCTATGTGTCCTCTAGTCTGGAGGTCAGGTGCACCTTTTCCCACGACCAGAGAGATACGGGTGCACCAGTTTGCAGGAAGTCTTAGTCAATGGACGGCGTCAGCTTTAGTATGCCTCAGAGCGCTCAAGACTCTCACGTGGGCACGTCTTTCCAAGGAAGGACACTGTGTACCAAAAGCCTTCTGAGCAGAGTCAAGGGCTACACAGCTCTGGGAACATCCCTCACTGTGCAGTTGGAAGGGCCGGGAACTAAGAAGGTGTTCTCCTATGGCTAGCGTTCCACAGCTTGGAAAGAGCCTCAGGAACACGGTTGTTGGCAGCCTTTCTTTCCATGCGGGTCTGCCACGTTGAGGAAACCTACGCTGCCCTGAGAGAAACCACCGGGGCTCCAATTCAGTGTGGGGACTCCTGCTCGACGGCCCTCTAAGTGACACGGAGAACTAGACATTAGGTCCAGCCCGAAAGGAAGTGGAGATTCACCCTGAGCATTGCTAGGCATCTGGAACATCCTAAGTCACCTAGGCCTCCTGAGGGCTTTCAGAGGATTATGCCATTCACCCCATGCAGAACACACTGCATCCAAAAGTTGCATCGCAGAAGGCCGAATTGTGTTCCAAGGGTCTCCTTTGGGTTGTCAGAGAAGAGAGGTCCATGTGCTGGGTGAGCCAGGTTGTAATTGAGAAGCCTGGGAAAAGGCAGTGTTTTCCCCATTTGGAAGGAGGTAGTGGCGGCCTCAAGGCTGACTGAAAGACATTGCTGTTACCCGTCTGCTAGTCACTTGTAGGAATGCCTCAGTGAAGAAAGTGCCTTTTCTCCTACGAAACCAGGTGGTCTCCAGGGCCTTGCTAGGAGTTCATCCCACGCTTGCCCCAGCTAAAGTGCGGAGTAAATGCGACCCCTAGCCTCAAGGTAAGCACGAGTGTCTCCCAGCAGCAAAGTTTGGGGTGCAGCCACCTCCATGAACCCTGACTCGAGAGAGTGCTTTAACCCCCGTATGGCTTTCCGTAGGCCTGAGAGAATTCCCTTCTGAGGGAGAGCGTGTGTGCTGTGAGTCCCCTCTTTGTTTTCCGAGCCACATAACACAGCCCAGACGGTTGGGGTCAACTCTTTCTACGCAGAGGGAAGGGCAACGATCTGCCTCTCGCTTGCATAGCTTGATTTCTACAGCTGTCGGGCAGCCCCAGGACAGCGTTTCTGCCAGTATTACATTCAACGTGGCTCTCCCTCTGCGGAGGCCCTCTGAACTGCACTGAAAGAATCCCTGGGCCTCAAGTGCATCCTGGCCACTCTTCCCTGTCCTCTCTCTGTTGTGACGCAAGGTACACTGTAGGTCCAGCCTGAGAGAAAATACAGGAAAACCGGTACAATTGGGAGGCGTTTGGACGATCCGAAGCCACCTAGGCCTGACTAAGTCATTAAGCGGGTAATGCTACTCGTGGCATGCAAAAACACCCCGCGTCCAACCAGGTGTGAGCATAGAAAGGCCCAGTGTGGCTCCAAGTCTCCAGTCGTCAGTCAGAGAGGGCCGGGAACTGCGCTGTGGGGTCACGTTGGAAACCGGAGCATGTGGCAGAAGCCCGACTTTCCCCCTTTGGAAAGCAACTTCGGTGCAGCTTCCAAGCTGCCTGAAAACCACACCAGCAGGATACTATTCACTCCACGGATGCCTCTGAGGAGCAGTGAGGTTTTCCAAAAGAAACCAGGTGCTTGCCGTTCCTTCCTGGGCGCTCACCGCAGGGCATACTGTAGTTAGAGTGCCAACCCTATGTGTCCTCTAGTCTGGAGGTCAGGTGCACCTTTTCCCACGACCAGAGAGATACGGGTGCACCAGTTTGCAGGAAGTCTTAGCCAATGGACGGCGTCAGCTTTAGTATGCCTCAGAGCGCTCAAGACTCTCACGTGGGCACGTCTTTCCAAGGAAGGACACTGTGTACCAAAAGCCTTCTGAGCAGAGTCAAGGGCTACACAGCTCTGGGAACATCCCTCACTGTGCAGTTGGAAGGGCCGGGAACTAAGAAGGTGTTCTCCTATGGCTAGCGTTCCACAGCTTGGAAAGAGCCTCAGGAACACGGTTCTTGGCAGCCTTTCTTTCCATGCGGGTCTGCGACGTTGAGGAAACCTACGCTGCCCTGAGAGAAACCACCGGGGCTCCAATTCAGTGTGGGGACTCCTGCTCGACGGCCCTCTAAGTGACACGGAGAACTAGACATTAGGTCCAGCCCGAAAGGAAGTGGAGATTCACCCTGAGCATTGCTAGGCATCTGGAACATCCTAAGTCACCTAGGCCTCCTGAGGGCTTTCAGAGGATTATGCCATTCACCCCATGCAGAACACACTGCATCCAAAAGTTGCATCGCAGAAGGCCGAATTGTGTTCCAAGGGTCTCCTTTGGGTTGTCAGAGAAGAGAGGTCCATGTGCTGGGTGAGCCAGGTTGTAATTGAGAAGCCTGGGAAAAGGCAGTGTTTTCCCCATTTGGAAGGAGGTAGTGGCGGCCTCAAGGCTGACTGAAAGACATTGCTGTTACCCGTCTGCTAGTCACTTGTAGGAATGCCTCAGTGAAGAAAGTGCCTTTTCTCCTACGAAACCAGGTGGTCTCCAGGGCCTTGCTAGGAGTTCATCCCACGCTTGCCCCAGCTAAAGTGCGGAGTAAATGCGACCCCTAGCCTCAAGGTAAGCACGAGTGTCTCCCAGCAGCAAAGTTCGGGGTGCAGCCACCTCCATGAACCCTGACTCGAGAGGGTGCTTTAACCCCCGTACGGCTTTCCGTAGGCCTGAGAGAATTCCCTTCTGAGGGAGAGCGTGTGTGCTGTGAGTCCCCTCTTTGTTTTCCGAGCCACATAACACAGCCCAGACGGTTGGGGTCAACTCTTTCTACGCAGAGGGAAGGGCAACGATCTGCCTCTCGCTTGCATAGCTTGATTTCTACAGCTGTCGGGCAGCCCCAGGACAGCGTTTCTGCCAGTATTACATTCAACGTGGCTCTCCCTCTGCGGAGGCCCTCTGAACTGCACTGAAAGAATCCCTGGGCCTCAAGTGCATCCTGGCCACTCTTCCCTGTCCTCTCTCTGTTGTGACGCAAGGTACACTGTAGGTCCAGCCTGAGAGAAAATACAGGAAAACCGGTACAATTGGGAGGCGTTTGGACGATCCGAAGCCACCTAGGCCTGACTAAGTCATTAAGCGGGTAATGCTACTCGTGGCATGCAAAAACACCCCGCGTCCAACCAGGTGTGAGCATAGAAAGGCCCAGTGTGGCTCCAAGTCTCCAGTCGTCAGTCAGAGAGGGCCGGGAACTGCGCTGTGGGGTCACGTTGGAAACCGGAGCATGTGGCAGAAGCCCGACTTTCCCCCTTTGGAAAGCAACTTCGGTGCAGCTTCCAAGCTGCCTGAAAACCACACCAGCAGGATACTATTCACTCCACGGATGCCTCTGAGGAGCAGCGAGGTTTTCCAAAAGAAACCAGGTGCTTGCCGTTCCTTCCTGGGCGCTCACCGCCGGGCATACTGTAGTTAGAGTGCCAACTCTATGTGTCCTCTAGTCTGGAGGTCAGGTGCACCTTTTCCCACGACCAGAGAGATACGGGTGCACCAGTTTGCAGGAAGTCTTAGTCAATGGACGGCGTCAGCTTTAGTATGCCTCAGAGCGCTCAAGACTCTCACGTGGGCACGTCTTTCCAAGGAAGGACACTGTGTACCAAAAGCCTTCTGAGCAGAGTCAAGGGCTACACAGCTCTGGGAACATCCCTCACTGTGCAGTTGGAAGGGCCGGGAACTAAGAAGGTGTTCTCCTATGGCTAGCGTTCCACAGCTTGGAAAGAGCCTCAGGAACACGGTTGTTGGCAGCCTTTCTTTCCATGCGGGTCTGCCACGTTGAGGAAACCTACGCTGCCCTGAGAGAAACCACCGGGGCTCCAATTCAGTGTGGGGACTCCTGCTCGACGGCCCTCTAAGTGACACGGAGAACTAGACATTAGGTCCAGCCCGAAAGGAAGTGGAGATTCACCCTGAGCATTGCTAGGCATCTGGAACATCCTAAGTCACCTAGGCCTCCTGAGGGCTTTCAGAGGATTATGCCATTCACCCCATGCAGAACACACTGCATCCAAAAGTTGCATCGCAGAAGGCCGAATTGTGTTCCAAGGGTCTCCTTTGGGTTGTCAGAGAAGAGAGGTCCATGTGCTGGGTGAGCCAGGTTGTAATTGAGAAGCCTGGGAAAAGGCAGTGTTTTCCCCATTTGGAAGGAGGTAGTGGCGGCCTCAAGGCTGACTGAAAGACATTGCTGTTACCCGTCTGCTAGTCACTTGTAGGAATGCCTCAGTGAAGAAAGTGCCTTTTCTCCTACGAAACCAGGTGGTCTCCAGGGCCTTGCTAGGAGTTCATCCCACGCTTGCCCCAGCTAAAGTGCGGAGTAAATGCGACCCCTAGCCTCAAGGTAAGCACGAGTGTCTCCCAGCAGCAAAGTTTGGGGTGCAGCCACCTCCATGAACCCTGACTCGAGAGAGTGCTTTAACCCCCGTATGGCTTTCCGTAGGCCTGAGAGAATTCCCTTCTGAGGGAGAGCGTGTGTGCTGTGAGTCCCCTCTTTGTTTTCCGAGCCACATAACACAGCCCAGACGGTTGGGGTCAACTCTTTCTACGCAGAGGGAAGGGCAACGATCTGCCTCTCGCTTGCATAGCTTGATTTCTACAGCTGTCGGGCAGCCCCAGGACAGCGTTTCTGCCAGTATTACATTCAACGTGGCTCTCCCTCTGCGGAGGCCCTCTGAACTGCACTGAAAGAATCCCTGGGCCTCAAGTGCATCCTGGCCACTCTTCCCTGTCCTCTCTCTGTTGTGACGCAAGGTACACTGTAGGTCCAGCCTGAGAGAAAATACAGGAAAACCGGTACAATTGGGAGGCGTTTGGACGATCCGAAGCCACCTAGGCCTGACTAAGTCATTAAGCGGGTAATGCTACTCGTGGCATGCAAAAACACCCCGCGTCCAACCAGGTGTGAGCATAGAAAGGCCCAGTGTGGCTCCAAGTCTCCAGTCGTCAGTCAGAGAGGGCCGGGAACTGCGCTGTGGGGTCACGTTGGAAACCGGAGCATGTGGCAGAAGCCCGACTTTCCCCCTTTGGAAAGCAACTTCGGTGCAGCTTCCAAGCTGCCTGAAAACCACACCAGCAGGATACTATTCACTCCACGGATGCCTCTGAGGAGCAGCGAGGTTTTCCAAAAGAAACCAGGTGCTTGCCGTTCCTTCCTGGGCGCTCACCGCCGGGCATACTGTAGTTAGAGTGCCAACTCTATGTGTCCTCTAGTCTGGAGGTCAGGTGCACCTTTTCCCACGACCAGAGAGATACGGGTGCACCAGTTTGCAGGAAGTCTTAGTCAATGGACGGCGTCAGCTTTAGTATGCCTCAGAGCGCTCAAGACTCTCACGTGGGCACGTCTTTCCAAGGAAGGACACTGTGTACCAAAAGCCTTCTGAGCAGAGTCAAGGGCTACACAGCTCTGGGAACATCCCTCACTGTGCAGTTGGAAGGGCCGGGAACTAAGAAGGTGTTCTCCTATGGCTAGCGTTCCACAGCTTGGAAAGAGCCTCAGGAACACGGTTGTTGGCAGCCTTTCTTTCCATGCGGGTCTGCCACGTTGAGGAAACCTACGCTGCCCTGAGAGAAACCACCGGGGCTCCAATTCAGTGTGGGGACTCCTGCTCGACGGCCCTCTAAGTGACACGGAGAACTAGACATTAGGTCCAGCCCGAAAGGAAGTGGAGATTCACCCTGAGCATTGCTAGGCATCTGGAACATCCTAAGTCACCTAGGCCTCCTGAGGGCTTTCAGAGGATTATGCCATTCACCCCATGCAGAACACACTGCATCCAAAAGTTGCATCGCAGAAGGCCGAATTGTGTTCCAAGGGTCTCCTTTGGGTTGTCAGAGAAGAGAGGTCCATGTGCTGGGTGAGCCAGGTTGTAATTGAGAAGCCTGGGAAAAGGCAGTGTTTTCCACATTTGGAAGGAGGTAGTGGCGGCCTCAAGGCTGACTGAAAGACATTGCTGTTACCCGTCTGCTAGTCACTTGTAGGAATGCCTCAGTGAAGAAAGTGCCTTTTCTCCTACGAAACCAGGTGGTCTCCAGGGCCTTGCTAGGAGTTCATCCCACGCTTGCCCCAGCTAAAGTGCGGAGTAAATGCGACCCCTAGCCTCAAGGTAAGCACGAGTGTCTCCCAGCAGCAAAGTTTGGGGTGCAGCCACCTCCATGAACCCTGACTCGAGAGGGTGCTTTAACCCCCGTACGGCTTTCCGTAGGCCTGAGAGAATTCCCTTCTGAGGGAGAGCGTGTGTGCTGTGAGTCCCCTCTTTGTTTTCCGAGCCACATAACACAGCCCAGACGGTTGGGGTCAACTCTTTCTACGCAGAGGGAAGGGCAACGATCTGCCTCTCGCTTGCATAGCTTGATTTCTACAGCTGTCGGGCAGCCCCAGGACAGCGTTTCTGCCAGTATTACATTCAACGTGGCTCTCCCTCTGCGGAGGCCCTCTGAACTGCACTGAAAGAATCCCTGGGCCTCAAGTGCATCCTGGCCACTCTTCCCTGTCCTCTCTCTGTTGTGACGCAAGGTACACTGTAGGTCCAGCCTGAGAGAAAATACAGGAAAACCGGTACAATTGGGAGGCGTTTGGACGATCCGAAGCCACCTAGGCCTGACTAAGTCATTAAGCGGGTAATGCTACTCGTGGCATGCAAAAACACCCCGCGTCCAACCAGGTGTGAGCATAGAAAGGCCCAGTGTGGCTCCAAGTCTCCAGTCGTCAGTCAGAGAGGGCCGGGAACTGCGCTGTGGGGTCACGTTGGAAACCGGAGCATGTGGCAGAAGCCCGACTTTCCCCCTTTGGAAAGCAACTTCGGTGCAGCTTCCAAGCTGCCTGAAAACCACACCAGCAGGATACTATTCACTCCACGGATGCCTCTGAGGAGCAGCGAGGTTTTCCAAAAGAAACCAGGTGCTTGCCGTTCCTTCCTGGGCGCTCACCGCCGGGCATACTGTAGTTAGAGTGCCAACTCTATGTGTCCTCTAGTCTGGAGGTCAGGTGCACCTTTTCCCACGACCAGAGAGATACGGGTGCACCAGTTTGCAGGAAGTCTTAGTCAATGGACGGCGTCAGCTTTAGTATGCCTCAGAGCGCTCAAGACTCTCACGTGGGCACGTCTTTCCAAGGAAGGACACTGTGTACCAAAAGCCTTCTGAGCAGAGTCAAGGGCTACACAGCTCTGGGAACATCCCTCACTGTGCAGTTGGAAGGGCCGGGAACTAAGAAGGTGTTCTCCTATGGCTAGCGTTCCACAGCTTGGAAAGAGCCTCAGGAACACGGTTGTTGGCAGCCTTTCTTTCCATGCGGGTCTGCCACGTTGAGGAAACCTACGCTGCCCTGAGAGAAACCACCGGGGCTCCAATTCAGTGTGGGGACTCCTGCTCGACGGCCCTCTAAGTGACACGGAGAACTAGACATTAGGTCCAGCCCGAAAGGAAGTGGAGATTCACCCTGAGCATTGCTAGGCATCTGGAACATCCTAAGTCACCTAGGCCTCCTGAGGGCTTTCAGAGGATTATGCCATTCACCCCATGCAGAACACACTGCATCCAAAAGTTGCATCGCAGAAGGCCGAATTGTGTTCCAAGGGTCTCCTTTGGGTTGTCAGAGAAGAGAGGTCCATGTGCTGGGTGAGCCAGGTTGTAATTGAGAAGCCTGGGAAAAGGCAGTGTTTTCCCCATTTGGAAGGAGGTAGTGGCGGCCTCAAGGCTGACTGAAAGACATTGCTGTTACCCGTCTGCTAGTCACTTGTAGGAATGCCTCAGTGAAGAAAGTGCCTTTTCTCCTACGAAACCAGGTGGTCTCCAGGGCCTTGCTAGGAGTTCATCCCACGCTTGCCCCAGCTAAAGTGCGGAGTAAATGCGACCCCTAGCCTCAAGGTAAGCACGAGTGTCTCCCAGCAGCAAAGTTCGGGGTGCAGCCACCTCCATGAACCCTGACTCGAGAGGGTGCTTTAACCCCCGTACGGCTTTCCGTAGGCCTGAGAGAATTCCCTTCTGAGGGAGAGCGTGTGTGCTGTGAGTCCCCTCTTTGTTTTCCGAGCCACATAACACAGCCCAGACGGTTGGGGTCAACTCTTTCTACGCAGAGGGAAGGGCAACGATCTGCCTCTCGCTTGCATAGCTTGATTTCTACAGCTGTCGGGCAGCCCCAGGACAGCGTTTCTGCCAGTATTACATTCAACGTGGCTCTCCCTCTGCGGAGGCCCTCTGAACTGCACTGAAAGAATCCCTGGGCCTCAAGTGCATCCTGGCCACTCTTCCCTGTCCTCTCTCTGTTGTGACGCAAGGTACACTGTAGGTCCAGCCTGAGAGAAAATACAGGAAAACCGGTACAATTGGGAGGCGTTTGGACGATCCGAAGCCACCTAGGCCTGACTAAGTCATTAAGCGGGTAATGCTACTCGTGGCATGCAAAAACACCCCGCGTCCAACCAGGTGTGAGCATAGAAAGGCCCAGTGTGGCTCCAAGTCTCCAGTCGTCAGTCAGAGAGGGCCGGGAACTGCGCTGTGGGGTCACGTTGGAAACCGGAGCATGTGGCAGAAGCCCGACTTTCCCCCTTTGGAAAGCAACTTCGGTGCAGCTTCCAAGCTGCCTGAAAACCACACCAGCAGGATACTATTCACTCCACGGATGCCTCTGAGGAGCAGCGAGGTTTTCCAAAAGAAACCAGGTGCTTGCCGTTCCTTCCTGGGCGCTCACCGCCGGGCATACTGTAGTTAGAGTGCCAACTCTATGTGTCCTCTAGTCTGGAGGTCAGGTGCACCTTTTCCCACGACCAGAGAGATACGGGTGCACCAGTTTGCAGGAAGTCTTAGTCAATGGACGGCGTCAGCTTTAGTATGCCTCAGAGCGCTCAAGACTCTCACGTGGGCACGTCTTTCCAAGGAAGGACACTGTGTACCAAAAGCCTTCTGAGCAGAGTCAAGGGCTACACAGCTCTGGGAACATCCCTCACTGTGCAGTTGGAAGGGCCGGGAACTAAGAAGGTGTTCTCCTATGGCTAGCGTTCCACAGCTTGGAAAGAGCCTCAGGAACACGGTTGTTGGCAGCCTTTCTTTCCATGCGGGTCTGCCACGTTGAGGAAACCTACGCTGCCCTGAGAGAAACCACCGGGGCTCCAATTCAGTGTGGGGACTCCTGCTCGACGGCCCTCTAAGTGACACGGAGAACTAGACATTAGGTCCAGCCCGAAAGGAAGTGGAGATTCACCCTGAGCATTGCTAGGCATCTGGAACATCCTAAGTCACCTAGGCCTCCTGAGGGCTTTCAGAGGATTATGCCATTCACCCCATGCAGAACACACTGCATCCAAAAGTTGCATCGCAGAAGGCCGAATTGTGTTCCAAGGGTCTCCTTTGGGTTGTCAGAGAAGAGAGGTCCATGTGCTGGGTGAGCCAGGTTGTAATTGAGAAGCCTGGGAAAAGGCAGTGTTTTCCCCATTTGGAAGGAGGTAGTGGCGGCCTCAAGGCTGACTGAAAGACATTGCTGTTACCCGTCTGCTAGTCACTTGTAGGAATGCCTCAGTGAAGAAAGTGCCTTTTCTCCTACGAAACCAGGTGGTCTCCAGGGCCTTGCTAGGAGTTCATCCCACGCTTGCCCCAGCTAAAGTGCGGAGTAAATGCGACCCCTAGCCTCAAGGTAAGCACGAGTGTCTCCCAGCAGCAAAGTTTGGGGTGCAGCCACCTCCATGAACCCTGACTCGAGAGAGTGCTTTAACCCCCGTATGGCTTTCCGTAGGCCTGAGAGAATTCCCTTCTGAGGGAGAGCGTGTGTGCTGTGAGTCCCCTCTTTGTTTTCCGAGCCACATAACACAGCCCAGACGGTTGGGGTCAACTCTTTCTACGCAGAGGGAAGGGCAACGATCTGCCTCTCGCTTGCATAGCTTGATTTCTACAGCTGTCGGGCAGCCCCAGGACAGCGTTTCTGCCAGTATTACATTCAACGTGGCTCTCCCTCTGCGGAGGCCCTCTGAACTGCACTGAAAGAATCCCTGGGCCTCAAGTGCATCCTGGCCACTCTTCCCTGTCCTCTCTCTGTTGTGACGCAAGGTACACTGTAGGTCCAGCCTGAGAGAAAATACAGGAAAACCGGTACAATTGGGAGGCGTTTGGACGATCCGAAGCCACCTAGGCCTGACTAAGTCATTAAGCGGGTAATGCTACTCGTGGCATGCAAAAACACCCCGCGTCCAACCAGGTGTGAGCATAGAAAGGCCCAGTGTGGCTCCAAGTCTCCAGTCGTCAGTCAGAGAGGGCCGGGAACTGCGCTGTGGGGTCACGTTGGAAACCGGAGCATGTGGCAGAAGCCCGACTTTCCCCCTTTGGAAAGCAACTTCGGTGCAGCTTCCAAGCTGCCTGAAAACCACACCAGCAGGATACTATTCACTCCACGGATGCCTCTGAGGAGCAGTGAGGTTTTCCAAAAGAAACCAGGTGCTTGCCGTTCCTTCCTGGGCGCTCACCGCAGGGCATACTGTAGTTAGAGTGCCAACTCTATGTGTCCTCTAGTCTGGAGGTCAGGTGCACCTTTTCCCACGACCAGAGAGATACGGGTGCACCAGTTTGCAGGAAGTCTTAGCCAATGGACGGCGTCAGCTTTAGTATGCCTCAGAGCGCTCAAGACTCTCACGTGGGCACGTCTTTCCAAGGAAGGACACTGTGTACCAAAAGCCTTCTGAGCAGAGTCAAGGGCTACACAGCTCTGGGAACATCCCTCACTGTGCAGTTGGAAGGGCCGGGAACTAAGAAGGTGTTCTCCTATGGCTAGCGTTCCACAGCTTGGAAAGAGCCTCAGGAACACGGTTCTTGGCAGCCTTTCTTTCCATGCGGGTCTGCCACGTTGAGGAAACCTACGCTGCCCTGAGAGAAACCACCGGGGCTCCAATTCAGTGTGGGGACTCCTGCTCGACGGCCCTCTAAGTGACACGGAGAACTAGACATTAGGTCCAGCCCGAAAGGAAGTGGAGATTCACCCTGAGCATTGCTAGGCATCTGGAACATCCTAAGTCACCTAGGCCTCCTGAGGGCTTTCAGAGGATTATGCCATTCACCCCATGCAGAACACACTGCATCCAAAAGTTGCATCGCAGAAGGCCGAATTGTGTTCCAAGGGTCTCCTTTGGGTTGTCAGAGAAGAGAGGTCCATGTGCTGGGTGAGCCAGGTTGTAATTGAGAAGCCTGGGAAAAGGCAGTGTTTTCCCCATTTGGAAGGAGGTAGTGGCGGCCTCAAGGCTGACTGAAAGACATTGCTGTTACCCGTCTGCTAGTCACTTGTAGGAATGCCTCAGTGAAGAAAGTGCCTTTTCTCCTACGAAACCAGGTGGTCTCCAGGGCCTTGCTAGGAGTTCATCCCACGCTTGCCCCAGCTAAAGTGCGGAGTAAATGCGACCCCTAGCCTCAAGGTAAGCACGAGTGTCTCCCAGCAGCAAAGTTCGGGGTGCAGCCACCTCCATGAACCCTGACTCGAGAGGGTGCTTTAACCCCCGTACGGCTTTCCGTAGGCCTGAGAGAATTCCCTTCTGAGGGAGAGCGTGTGTGCTGTGAGTCCCCTCTTTGTTTTCCGAGCCACATAACACAGCCCAGACGGTTGGGGTCAACTCTTTCTACGCAGAGGGAAGGGCAACGATCTGCCTCTCGCTTGCATAGCTTGATTTCTACAGCTGTCGGGCAGCCCCAGGACAGCGTTTCTGCCAGTATTACATTCAACGTGGCTCTCCCTCTGCGGAGGCCCTCTGAACTGCACTGAAAGAATCCCTGGGCCTCAAGTGCATCCTGGCCACTCTTCCCTGTCCTCTCTCTGTTGTGACGCAAGGTACACTGTAGGTCCAGCCTGAGAGAAAATACAGGAAAACCGGTACAATTGGGAGGCGTTTGGACGATCCGAAGCCACCTAGGCCTGACTAAGTCATTAAGCGGGTAATGCTACTCGTGGCATGCAAAAACACCCCGCGTCCAACCAGGTGTGAGCATAGAAAGGCCCAGTGTGGCTCCAAGTCTCCAGTCGTCAGTCAGAGAGGGCCGGGAACTGCGCTGTGGGGTCACGTTGGAAACCGGAGCATGTGGCAGAAGCCCGACTTTCCCCCTTTGGAAAGCAACTTCGGTGCAGCTTCCAAGCTGCCTGAAAACCACACCAGCAGGATACTATTCACTCCACGGATGCCTCTGAGGAGCAGCGAGGTTTTCCAAAAGAAACCAGGTGCTTGCCGTTCCTTCCTGGGCGCTCACCGCCGGGCATACTGTAGTTAGAGTGCCAACTCTATGTGTCCTCTAGTCTGGAGGTCAGGTGCACCTTTTCCCACGACCAGAGAGATACGGGTGCACCAGTTTGCAGGAAGTCTTAGCCAATGGACGGCGTCAGCTTTAGTATGCCTCAGAGCGCTCAAGACTCTCACGTGGGCACGTCTTTCCAAGGAAGGACACTGTGTACCAAAAGCCTTCTGAGCAGAGTCAAGGGCTACACAGCTCTGGGAACATCCCTCACTGTGCAGTTGGAAGGGCCGGGAACTAAGAAGGTGTTCTCCTATGGCTAGCGTTCCACAGCTTGGAAAGAGCCTCAGGAACACGGTTCTTGGCAGCCTTTCTTTCCATGCGGGTCTGCCACGTTGAGGAAACCTACGCTGCCCTGAGAGAAACCACCGGGGCTCCAATTCAGTGTGGGGACTCCTGCTCGACGGCCCTCTAAGTGACACGGAGAACTAGACATTAGGTCCAGCCCGAAAGGAAGTGGAGATTCACCCTGAGCATTGCTAGGCATCTGGAACATCCTAAGTCACCTAGGCCTCCTGAGGGCTTTCAGAGGATTATGCCATTCACCCCATGCAGAACACACTGCATCCAAAAGTTGCATCGCAGAAGGCCGAATTGTGTTCCAAGGGTCTCCTTTGGGTTGTCAGAGAAGAGAGGTCCATGTGCTGGGTGAGCCAGGTTGTAATTGAGAAGCCTGGGAAAAGGCAGTGTTTTCCCCATTTGGAAGGAGGGAGTGGCGGCCTCAAGGCTGACTGAAAGACATTGCTGTTACCCTTCTGCTAGTCACTTGTAGGAATGCCTCAGTGAAGAAAGTGCCTTTTCTCCTACGAAACCAGGTGGTCTCCAGGGCCTTGCTAGGAGTTCATCCCACGCTTGCCCCAGCTAAAGTGCGGAGTAAATGCGACCCCTAGCCTCAAGGTAAGCACGAGTGTCTCCCAGCAGCAAAGTTCGGGGTGCAGCCACCTCCATGAACCCTGACTCGAGAGGGTGCTTTAACCCCCGTACGGCTTTCCGTAGGCCTGAGAGAATTCCCTTCTGAGGGAGAGCGTGTGTGCTGTGAGTCCCCTCTTTGTTTTCCGAGCCACATAACACAGCCCAGACGGTTGGGGTCAACTCTTTCTACGCAGAGGGAAGGGCAACGATCTGCCTCTCGCTTGCATAGCTTGATTTCTACAGCTGTCGGGCAGCCCCAGGACAGCGTTTCTGCCAGTATTACATTCAACGTGGCTCTCCCTCTGCGGAGGCCCTCTGAACTGCACTGAAAGAATCCCTGGGCCTCAAGTGCATCCTGGCCACTCTTCCCTGTCCTCTCTCTGTTGTGACGCAAGGTACACTGTAGGTCCAGCCTGAGAGAAAATACAGGAAAACCGGTACAATTGGGAGGCGTTTGGACGATCCGAAGCCACCTAGGCCTGACTAAGTCATTAAGCGGGTAATGCTACTCGTGGCATGCAAAAACACCCCGCGTCCAACCAGGTGTGAGCATAGAAAGGCCCAGTGTGGCTCCAAGTCTCCAGTCGTCAGTCAGAGAGGGCCGGGAACTGCGCTGTGGGGTCACGTTGGAAACCGGAGCATGTGGCAGAAGCCCGACTTTCCCCCTTTGGAAAGCAACTTCGGTGCAGCTTCCAAGCTGCCTGAAAACCACACCAGCAGGATACTATTCACTCCACGGATGCCTCTGAGGAGCAGCGAGGTTTTCCAAAAGAAACCAGGTGCTTGCCGTTCCTTCCTGGGCGCTCACCGCAGGGCATACTGTAGTTAGAGTGCCAACTCTATGTGTCCTCTAGTCTGGAGGTCAGGTGCACCTTTTCCCACGACCAGAGAGATACGGGTGCACCAGTTTGCAGGAAGTCTTAGCCAATGGACGGCGTCAGCTTTAGTATGCCTCAGAGCGCTCAAGACTCTCACGTGGGCACGTCTTTCCAAGGAAGGACACTGTGTACCAAAAGCCTTCTGAGCAGAGTCAAGGGCTACACAGCTCTGGGAACATCCCTCACTGTGCAGTTGGAAGGGCCGGGAACTAAGAAGGTGTTCTCCTATGGCTAGCGTTCCACAGCTTGGAAAGAGCCTCAGGAACACGGTTCTTGGCAGCCTTTCTTTCCATGCGGGTCTGCCACGTTGAGGAAACCTACGCTGCCCTGAGAGAAACCACCGGGGCTCCAATTCAGTGTGGGGACTCCTGCTCGACGGCCCTCTAAGTGACACGGAGAACTAGACATTAGGTCCAGCCCGAAAGGAAGTGGAGATTCACCCTGAGCATTGCTAGGCATCTGGAACATCCAAAGTCACCTAGGCCTCCTGCGGGCTTTCAGAGGATTATGCCATTCACCCCATGCAGAACACACTGCATCCAAAAGTTGCATCGCAGAAGGCCGAATTGTGTTCCAAGGGTCTCCTTTGGGTTGTCAGAGAAGAGAGGTCCATGTGCTGGGTGAGCCAGGTTGTAATTGAGAAGCCTGGGAAAAGGCAGTGTTTTCCCCATTTGGAAGGAGGTAGTGGCGGCCTCAAGGCTGACTGAAAGACATTGCTGTTACCCGTCTGCTAGTCACTTGTAGGAATGCCTCAGTGAAGAAAGTGCCTTTTCTCCTACGAAACCAGGTGGTCTCCAGGGCCTTGCTAGGAGTTCATCCCACGCTTGCCCCAGCTAAAGTGCGGAGTAAATGCGACCCCTAGCCTCAAGGTAAGCACGAGTGTCTCCCAGCAGCAAAGTTCGGGGTGCAGCCACCTCCATGAACCCTGACTCGAGAGGGTGCTTTAACCCCCGTACGGCTTTCCGTAGGCCTGAGAGAATTCCCTTCTGAGGGAGAGCGTGTGTGCTGTGAGTCCCCTCTTTGTTTTCCGAGCCACATAACACAGCCCAGACGGTTGGGGTCAACTCTTTCTACGCAGAGGGAAGGGCAACGATCTGCCTCTCGCTTGCATAGCTTGATTTCTACAGCTGTCGGGCAGCCCCAGGACAGCGTTTCTGCCAGTATTACATTCAACGTGGCTCTCCCTCTGCGGAGGCCCTCTGAACTGCACTGAAAGAATCCCTGGGCCTCAAGTGCATCCTGGCCACTCTTCCCTGTCCTCTCTCTGTTGTGACGCAAGGTACACTGTAGGTCCAGCCTGAGAGAAAATACAGGAAAACCGGTACAATTGGGAGGCGTTTGGACGATCCGAAGCCACCTAGGCCTGACTAAGTCATTAAGCGGGTAATGCTACTCGTGGCATGCAAAAACACCCCGCGTCCAACCAGGTGTGAGCATAGAAAGGCCCAGTGTGGCTCCAAGTCTCCAGTCGTCAGTCAGAGAGGGCCGGGAACTGCGCTGTGGGGTCACGTTGGAAACCGGAGCATGTGGCAGAAGCCCGACTTTCCCCCTTTGGAAAGCAACTTCGGTGCAGCTTCCAAGCTGCCTGAAAACCACACCAGCAGGATACTATTCACTCCACGGATGCCTCTGAGGAGCAGCGAGGTTTTCCAAAAGAAACCAGGTGCTTGCCATTCCTTCCTGGGCGCTCACCGCAGGGCATACTGTAGTTAGAGTGCCAACTCTATGTGTCCTCTAGTCTGGAGGTCAGGTGCACCTTTTCCCACGACCAGAGAGATACGGGTGCACCAGTTTGCAGGAAGTCTTAGTCAATGGACGGCGTCAGCTTTAGTATGCCTCAGAGCGCTCAAGACTCTCACATGGGCACGTCTTTCCAAGGAAGGACACTGTGTACCAAAAGCCTTCTGAGCAGAGTCAAGGGCTACACAGCTCTGGGAACATCCCTCACTGTGCAGTTGGAAGGGCCGGGAACTAAGAAGGTGTTCTCCTATGGCTAGCGTTCCACAGCTTGGAAAGAGCCTCAGGAACACGGTTCTTGGCAGCCTTTCTTTCCATGCGGGTCTGCGACGTTGAGGAAACCTACGCTGCCCTGAGAGAAACCACCGGGGCTCCAATTCAGTGTGGGGACTCCTGCTCGACGGCCCTCTAAGTGACACGGAGAACTAGACATTAGGTCCAGCCCGAAAGGAAGTGGAGATTCACCCTGAGCATTGCTAGGCATCTGGAACATCCAAAGTCACCTAGGCCTCCTGCGGGCTTTCAGAGGATTATGCCATTCACCCCATGCAGAACACACTGCATCCAAAAGTTGCATCGCAGAAGGCCGAATTGTGTTCCAAGGGTCTCCTTTGGGTTGTCAGAGAAGAGAGGTCCATGTGCTGGGTGAGCCAGGTTGTAATTGAGAAGCCTGGGAAAAGGCAGTGTTTTCCACATTTGGAAGGAGGTAGTGGCGGCCTCAAGGCTGACTGAAAGACATTGCTGTTACCCGTCTGCTAGTCACTTGTAGGAATGCCTCAGTGAAGAAAGTGCCTTTTCTCCTACGAAACCAGGTGGTCTCCAGGGCCTTGCTAGGAGTTCATCCCACGCTTGCCCCAGCTAAAGTGCGGAGTAAATGCGACCCCTAGCCTCAAGGTAAGCACGAGTGTCTCCCAGCAGCAAAGTTCGGGGTGCAGCCACCTCCATGAACCCTGACTCGAGAGGGTGCTTTAACCCCCGTACGGCTTTCCGTAGGCCTGAGAGAATTCCCTTCTGAGGGAGAGCGTGTGTGCTGTGAGTCCCCTCTTTGTTTTCCGAGCCACATAACACAGCCCAGACGGTTGGGGTCAACTCTTTCTACGCAGAGGGAAGGGCAACGATCTGCCTCTCGCTTGCATAGCTTGATTTCTACAGCTGTCGGGCAGCCCCAGGACAGCGTTTCTGCCAGTATTACATTCAACGTGGCTCTCCCTCTGCGGAGGCCCTCTGAACTGCACTGAAAGAATCCCTGGGCCTCAAGTGCATCCTGGCCACTCTTCCCTGTCCTCTCTCTGTTGTGACGCAAGGTACACTGTAGGTCCAGCCTGAGAGAAAATACAGGAAAACCGGTACAATTGGGAGGCGTTTGGACGATCCGAAGCCACCTAGGCCTGACTAAGTCATTAAGCGGGTAATGCTACTCGTGGCATGCAAAAACACCCCGCGTCCAACCAGGTGTGAGCATAGAAAGGCCCAGTGTGGCTCCAAGTCTCCAGTCGTCAGTCAGAGAGGGCCGGGAACTGCGCTGTGGGGTCACGTTGGAAACCGGAGCATGTGGCAGAAGCCCGACTTTCCCCCTTTGGAAAGCAACTTCGGTGCAGCTTCCAAGCTGCCTGAAAACCACACCAGCAGGATACTATTCACTCCACGGATGCCTCTGAGGAGCAGCGAGGTTTTCCAAAAGAAACCAGGTGCTTGCCGTTCCTTCCTGGGCGCTCACCGCCGGGCATACTGTAGTTAGAGTGCCAACTCTATGTGTCCTCTAGTCTGGAGGTCAGGTGCACCTTTTCCCACGACCAGAGAGATACGGGTGCACCAGTTTGCAGGAAGTCTTAGTCAATGGACGGCGTCAGCTTTAGTATGCCTCAGAGCGCTCAAGACTCTCACGTGGGCACGTCTTTCCAAGGAAGTACACTGTGTACCAAAAGCCTTCTGAGCAGAGTCAAGGGCTACACAGCTCTGGGAACATCCCTCACTGTGCAGTTGGAAGGGCCGGGAACTAAGAAGGTGTTCTCCTATGGCTAGCGTTCCACAGCTTGGAAAGAGCCTCAGGAACACGGTTCTTGGCAGCCTTTCTTTCCATGCGGGTCTGCCACGTTGAGGAAACCTACGCTGCCCTGAGAGAAACCACCGGGGCTCCAATTCAGTGTGGGGACTCCTGCTCGACGGCCCTCTAAGTGACACGGAGAACTAGACATTAGGTCCAGCCCGAAAGGAAGTGGAGATTCACCCTGAGCATTGCTAGGCATCTGGAACATCCTAAGTCACCTAGGCCTCCTGAGGGCTTTCAGAGAATTATGCCATTCACCACATGCAGAACACACTGCATCCAAAAGTTGCGTCGCAGAAGGCCGAATTGTGTTCCAAGGGTCTCCTTTGGGTTGTCAGAGAAGAGAGGTCCATGTGCTGGGTGAGCCAGGTTGTAATTGAGAAGCCTGGGAAAAGGCAGTGTTTTCCCCATTTGGAAGGAGGTAGTGGCGGCCTCAAGGCTGACTGAAAGACATTGCTGTTACCCGTCTGCTAGTCACTTGTAGGAATGCCTCAGTGAAGAAAGTGCCTTTTCTCCTACGAAACCAGGTGGTCTCCAGGGCCTTGCTAGGAGTTCATCCCACGCTTGCCCCAGCTAAAGTGCGGAGTAAATGCGACCCCTAGCCTCAAGGTAAGCACGAGTGTCTCCCAGCAGCAAAGTTTGGGGTGCAGCCACCTCCATGAACCCTGACTCGAGAGGGTGCTTTAACCCCCGTACGGCTTTCCGTAGGCCTGAGAGAATTCCCTTCTGAGGGAGAGCGTGTGTGCTGTGAGTCCCCTCTTTGTTTTCCGAGCCACATAACACAGCCCAGACGGTTGGGGTCAACTCTTTCTATGCAGAGGGAAGGGCAACGATCTGCCTCTCGCTTGCATAGCTTGATTTCTACAGCTGTCGGGCAGCCCCAGGACAGCGTTTCTGCCAGTATTACATTCAACGTGGCTCTCCCTCTGCGGAGGCCCTCTGAACTGCACTGAAAGAATCCCTGGGCCTCAAGTGCATCCTGGCCACTCTTCCCTGTCCTCTCTCTGTTGTGACGCAAGGTACACTGTAGGTCCAGCCTGAGAGAAAATACAGGAAAACCGGTACAATTGGGAGGCGTTTGGACGATCCGAAGCCACCTAGGCCTGACTAAGTCATTAAGCGGGTAATGCTACTCGTGGCATGCAAAAACACCCCGCGTCCAACCAGGTGTGAGCATAGAAAGGCCCAGTGTGGCTCCAAGTCTCCAGTCGTCAGTCAGAGAGGGCCGGGAACTGCGCTGTGGGGTCACGTTGGAAACCGGAGCATGTGGCAGAAGCCCGACTTTCCCCCTTTGGAAAGCAACTTCGGTGCAGCTTCCAAGCTGCCTGAAAACCACACCAGCAGGATACTATTCACTCCACGGATGCCTCTGAGGAGCAGTGAGGTTTTCCAAAAGAAACCAGGTGCTTGCCGTTCCTTCCTGGGCGCTCACCGCAGGGCATACTGTAGTTAGAGTGCCAACTCTATGTGTCCTCTAGTCTGGAGGTCAGGTGCACCTTTTCCCACGACCAGAGAGATACGGGTGCACCAGTTTGCAGGAAGTCTTAGCCAATGGACGGCGTCAGCTTTAGTATGCCTCAGAGCGCTCAAGACTCTCACGTGGGCACGTCTTTCCAAGGAAGGACACTGTGTACCAAAAGCCTTCTGAGCAGAGTCAAGGGCTACACAGCTCTGGGAACATCCCTCACTGTGCAGTTGGAAGGGCCGGGAACTAAGAAGGTGTTCTCCTATGGCTAGCGTTCCACAGCTTGGAAAGAGCCTCAGGAACACGGTTGTTGGCAGCCTTTCTTTCCATGCGGGTCTGCCACGTTGAGGAAACCTACGCTGCCCTGAGAGAAACCACCGGGGCTCCAATTCAGTGTGGGGACTCCTGCTCGACGGCCCTCTAAGTGACACGGAGAACTAGACATTAGGTCCAGCCCGAAAGGAAGTGGAGATTCACCCTGAGCATTGCTAGGCATCTGGAACATCCTAAGTCACCTAGGCCTCCTGAGGGCTTTCAGAGGATTATGCCATTCACCCCATGCAGAACACACTGCATCCAAAAGTTGCATCGCAGAAGGCCGAATTGTGTTCCAAGGGTCTCCTTTGGGTTGTCAGAGAAGAGAGGTCCATGTGCTGGGTGAGCCAGGTTGTAATTGAGAAGCCTGGGAAAAGGCAGTGTTTTCCCCATTTGGAAGGAGGTAGTGGCGGCCTCAAGGCTGACTGAAAGACATTGCTGTTACCCGTCTGCTAGTCACTTGTAGGAATGCCTCAGTGAAGAAAGTGCCTTTTCTCCTACGAAACCAGGTGGTCTCCAGGGCCTTGCTAGGAGTTCATCCCACGCTTGCCCCAGCTAAAGTGCGGAGTAAATGCGACCCCTAGCCTCAAGGTAAGCACGAGTGTCTCCCAGCAGCAAAGTTCGGGGTGCAGCCACCTCCATGAACCCTGACTCGAGAGGGTGCTTTAACCCCCGTACGGCTTTCCGTAGGCCTGAGAGAATTCCCTTCTGAGGGAGAGCGTGTGTGCTGTGAGTCCCCTCTTTGTTTTCCGAGCCACATAACACAGCCCAGACGGTTGGGGTCAACTCTTTCTACGCAGAGGGAAGGGCAACGATCTGCCTCTCGCTTGCATAGCTTGATTTCTACAGCTGTCGGGCAGCCCCAGGACAGCGTTTCTGCCAGTATTACATTCAACGTGGCTCTCCCTCTGCGGAGGCCCTCTGAACTGCACTGAAAGAATCCCTGGGCCTCAAGTGCATCCTGGCCACTCTTCCCTGTCCTCTCTCTGTTGTGACGCAAGGTACACTGTAGGTCCAGCCTGAGAGAAAATACAGGAAAACCGGTACAATTGGGAGGCGTTTGGACGATCCGAAGCCACCTAGGCCTGACTAAGTCATTAAGCGGGTAATGCTACTCGTGGCATGCAAAAACACCCCGCGTCCAACCAGGTGTGAGCATAGAAAGGCCCAGTGTGGCTCCAAGTCTCCAGTCGTCAGTCAGAGAGGGCCGGGAACTGCGCTGTGGGGTCACGTTGGAAACCGGAGCATGTGGCAGAAGCCCGACTTTCCCCCTTTGGAAAGCAACTTCGGTGCAGCTTCCAAGCTGCCTGAAAACCACACCAGCAGGATACTATTCACTCCACGGATGCCTCTGAGGAGCAGCGAGGTTTTCCAAAAGAAACCAGGTGCTTGCCGTTCCTTCCTGGGCGCTCACCGCAGGGCATACTGTAGTTAGAGTGCCAACTCTATGTGTCCTCTAGTCTGGAGGTCAGGTGCACCTTTTCCCACGACCAGAGAGATACGGGTGCACCAGTTTGCAGGAAGTCTTAGCCAATGGACGGCGTCAGCTTTAGTAGGCCTCAGAGCGCTCAAGACTCTCACGTGGGCACGTCTTTCCAAGGAAGGACACTGTGTACCAAAAGCCTTCTGAGCAGAGTCAAGGGCTACACAGCTCTGGGAACATCCCTCACTGTGCAGTTGGAAGGGCCGGGAACTAAGAAGGTGTTCTCCTATGGCTAGCGTTCCACAGCTTGGAAAGAGCCTCAGGAACACGGTTCTTGGCAGCCTTTCTTTCCATGCGGGTCTGCCACGTTGAGGAAACCTACGCTGCCCTGAGAGAAACCACCGGGGCTCCAATTCAGTGTGGGGACTCCTGCTCGACGGCCCTCTAAGTGACACGGAGAACTAGACATTAGGTCCAGCCCGAAAGGAAGTGGAGATTCACCCTGAGCATTGCTAGGCATCTGGAACATCCAAAGTCACCTAGGCCTCCTGCGGGCTTTCAGAGGATTATGCCATTCACCCCATGCAGAACACACTGCATCCAAAAGTTGCATCGCAGAAGGCCGAATTGTGTTCCAAGGGTCTCCTTTGGGTTGTCAGAGAAGAGAGGTCCATGTGCTGGGTGAGCCAGGTTGTAATTGAGAAGCCTGGGAAAAGGCAGTGTTTTCCCCATTTGGAAGGAGGTAGTGGCGGCCTCAAGGCTGACTGAAAGACATTGCTGTTACCCGTCTGCTAGTCACTTGTAGGAATGCCTCAGTGAAGAAAGTGCCTTTTCTCCTACGAAACCAGGTGGTCTCCAGGGCCTTGCTAGGAGTTCATCCCACGCTTGCCCCAGCTAAAGTGCGGAGTAAATGCGACCCCTAGCCTCAAGGTAAGCACGAGTGTCTCCCAGCAGCAAAGTTCGGGGTGCAGCCACCTCCATGAACCCTGACTCGAGAGGGTGCTTTAACCCCCGTACGGCTTTCCGTAGGCCTGAGAGAATTCCCTTCTGAGGGAGAGCGTGTGTGCTGTGAGTCCCCTCTTTGTTTTCCGAGCCACATAACACAGCCCAGACGGTTGGGGTCAACTCTTTCTACGCAGAGGGAAGGGCAACGATCTGCCTCTCGCTTGCATAGCTTGATTTCTACAGCTGTCGGGCAGCCCCAGGACAGCGTTTCTGCCAGTATTACATTCAACGTGGCTCTCCCTCTGCGGAGGCCCTCTGAACTGCACTGAAAGAATCCCTGGGCCTCAAGTGCATCCTGGCCACTCTTCCCTGTCCTCTCTCTGTTGTGACGCAAGGTACACTGTAGGTCCAGCCTGAGAGAAAATACAGGAAAACCGGTACAATTGGGAGGCGTTTGGACGATCCGAAGCCACCTAGGCCTGACTAAGTCATTAAGCGGGTAATGCTACTCGTGGCATGCAAAAACACCCCGCGTCCAACCAGGTGTGAGCATAGAAAGGCCCAGTGTGGCTCCAAGTCTCCAGTCGTCAGTCAGAGAGGGCCGGGAACTGCGCTGTGGGGTCACGTTGGAAACCGGAGCATGTGGCAGAAGCCCGACTTTCCCCCTTTGGAAAGCAACTTCGGTGCAGCTTCCAAGCTGCCTGAAAACCACACCAGCAGGATACTATTCACTCCACGGATGCCTCTGAGGAGCAGCGAGGTTTTCCAAAAGAAACCAGGTGCTTGCCGTTCCTTCCTGGGCGCTCACCGCAGGGCATACTGTAGTTAGAGTGCCAACTCTATGTGTCCTCTAGTCTGGAGGTCAGGTGCACCTTTTCCCACGACCAGAGAGATACGGGTGCACCAGTTTGCAGGAAGTCTTAGTCAATGGACGGCGTCAGCTTTAGTATGCCTCAGAGCGCTCAAGACTCTCACGTGGGCACGTCTTTCCAAGGAAGTACACTGTGTACCAAAAGCCTTCTGAGCAGAGTCAAGGGCTACACAGCTCTGGGAACATCCCTCACTGTGCAGTTGGAAGGGCCGGGAACTAAGAAGGTGTTCTCCTATGGCTAGCGTTCCACAGCTTGGAAAGAGCCTCAGGAACACGGTTCTTGGCAGCCTTTCTTTCCATGCGGGTCTGCCACGTTGAGGAAACCTACGCTGCCCTGAGAGAAACCACCGGGGCTCCAATTCAGTGTGGGGACTCCTGCTCGACGGCCTTCTAAGTGACACGGAGAACTAGACATTAGGTCCAGCCCAAAAGGAAGTGGAGATTCACCCTGAGCATTGCTAGGCATCTGGAACATCCTAAGTCACCTAGGCCTCCTGAGGGCTTTCAGAGAATTATGCCATTCACCACATGCAGAACACACTGCATCCAAAAGTTGCGTCGCAGAAGGCCGAATTGTGTTCCAAGGGTCTCCTTTGGGCTGTCAGAGAAGAGAGGTACATGTGCTGGGTGAGCCAGGTTGTAATTGAGAAGCCTGGGAAAAGGCAGTGTTTTCCCCATTTGGAAGGAGGTAGTGGCGGCCTCAAGGCTGACTGAAAGACATTGCTGTTACCCGTCTGCTAGTCACTTGTAGGAATGCCTCAGTGAAGAAAGTGCCTTTTCTCCTACGAAACCAGGTGGTCTCCAGGGCCTTGCTAGGAGTTCATCCCACGCTTGCCCCAGCTAAAGTGCGGAGTAAATGCGACCCCTAGCCTCAAGGTAAGCACGAGTGTCTCCCAGCAGCAAAGTTTGGGGTGCAGCCACCTCCATGAACCCTGACTCGAGAGAGTGCTTTAACCCCCGTACGGCTTTCCGTAGGCCTGAGAGAATTCCCTTCTGAGGGAGAGCGTGTGTGCTGTGAGTCCCCTCTTTGTTTTCCGAGCCACATAACACAGCCCAGACGGTTGGGGTCAACTCTTTCTATGCAGAGGGAAGGGCAACGATCTGCCTCTCGCTTGCATAGCTTGATTTCTACAGCTGTCGGGCAGCCCCAGGACAGCGTTTCTGCCAGTATTACATTCAACGTGGCTCTCCCTCTGCGGAGGCCCTCTGAACTGCACTGAAAGAATCCCTGGGCCTCAAGTGCATCCTGGCCACTCTTCCCTGTCCTTCTCTGTTGTGACGCAAGGTACACTGTAGGTCCAGCCTGAGAGAAAATACAGGAAAACCGGTACAATTGGGAGGCGTTTGGACGATCCGAAGCCACCTAGGCCTGACTAAGTCATTAAGCGGGTAATGCTACTCGTGGCATGCAAAAACACCCCGCGTCCAACCAGGTGTGAGCATAGAAAGGCCCAGTGTGGCTCCAAGTCTCCAGTCGTCAGTCAGAGAGGGCCGGGAACTGCGCTGTGGGGTCACGTTGGAAACCGGAGCATGTGGCAGAAGCCCGACTTTCCCCCTTTGGAAAGCAACTTCGGTGCAGCTTCCAAGCTGCCTGAAAACCACACCAGCAGGATACTATTCACTCCACGGATGCCTCTGAGGAGCAGTGAGGTTTTCCAAAAGAAACCAGGTGCTTGCCGTTCCTTCCTGGGCGCTCACCGCAGGGCATACTGTAGTTGGAGTGCCAACTCTATGTGTCCTCTAGTCTCGAGGTCAGGTGCACCTTTTCCCACGACCAGAGAGATACGGGTGCACCAGTTTGCAGGAAGTCTTAGTCAATGGACGGCTTCAGCTTTAGTATGCCTCAGAGCGCTCAAGACTCTCACGTGGGCACGTCTTTCCAAGGAAGGACACTGTGTACCAAAAGCCTTCTGAGCAGAGTCAAGGGCTACACAGCTCTGGGAACATCCCTCACTGTGCAGTTGGAAGGGCCGGGAACTAAGAAGGTGTTCTCCTATGGCTAGCGTTCCACAGCTTGGAAAGAGCCTCAGGAACACGGTTGTTGGCAGCCTTTCTTTCCATGCGGGTCTGCCACGTTGAGGAAACCTACGCTGCCCTGAGAGAAACCACCGGGGCTCCAATTCAGTGTGGGGACTCCTGCTCGACGGCCCTCTAAGTGACACGGAGAACTAGACATTAGGTCCAGCCCGAAAGGAAGTGGAGATTCACCCTGAGCATTGCTAGGCATCTGGAACATCCTAAGTCACCTAGGCCTCCTGCGGGCTTTCAGAGGATTATGCCATTCACCCCATGCAGAACACACTGCATCCAAAAGTTGCATCGCAGAAGGCCGAATTGTGTTCCAAGGGTCTCCTTTGGGTTGTCAGAGAAGAGAGGTCCATGTGCTGGGTGAGCCAGGTTGTAATTGAGAAGCCTGGGAAAAGGCAGTGTTTTCCCCATTTGGAAGGAGGTAGTGGCGGCCTCAAGGCTGACTGAAAGACATTGCTGTTACCCGTCTGCTAGTCACTTGTAGGAATGCCTCAGTGAAGAAAGTGCCTTTTCTCCTACGAAACCAGGTGGTCTCCAGGGCCTTGCTAGGAGTTCATCCCACGCTTGCCCCAGCTAAAGTGCGGAGTAAATGCGACCCCTAGCCTCAAGGTAAGCACGAGTGTCTCCCAGCAGCAAAGTTTGGGGTGCAGCCACCTCCATGAACCCTGACTCGAGAGGGTGCTTTAACCCCCGTACGGCTTTCCGTAGGCCTGAGAGAATTCCCTTCTGAGGGAGAGCGTGTGTGCTGTGAGTCCCCTCTTTGTTTTCCGAGCCACATAACACAGCCCAGACGGTTGGGGTCAACTCTTTCTACGCAGAGGGAAGGGCAACGATCTGCCTCTCGCTTGCATAGCTTGATTTCTACAGCTGTCGGGCAGCCCCAGGACAGCGTTTCTGCCAGTATTACATTCAACGTGGCTCTCCCTCTGCGGAGGCCCTCTGAACTGCACTGAAAGAATCCCTGGGCCTCAAGTGCATCCTGGCCACTCTTCCCTGTCCTCTCTCTGTTGTGACGCAAGGTACACTGTAGGTCCAGCCTGAGAGAAAATACAGGAAAACCGGTACAATTGGGAGGCGTTTGGACGATCCGAAGCCACCTAGGCCTGACTAAGTCATTAAGCGGGTAATGCTACTCGTGGCATGCAAAAACACCCCGCGTCCAACCAGGTGTGAGCATAGAAAGGCCCAGTGTGGCTCCAAGTCTCCAGTCGTCAGTCAGAGAGGGCCGGGAACTGCGCTGTGGGGTCACGTTGGAAACCGGAGCATGTGGCAGAAGCCCGACTTTCCCCCTTTGGAAAGCAACTTCGGTGCAGCTTCCAAGCTGCCTGAAAACCACACCAGCAGGATACTATTCACTCCACGGATGCCTCTGAGGAGCAGTGAGGTTTTCCAAAAGAAACCAGGTGCTTGCCGTTCCTTCCTGGGCGCTCACCGCAGGGCATACTGTAGTTAGAGTGCCAACTCTATGTGTCCTCTAGTCTGGAGGTCAGGTGCACCTTTTCCCACGACCAGAGAGATACGGGTGCACCAGTTTGCAGGAAGTCTTAGCCAATGGACGGCGTCAGCTTTAGTATGCCTCAGAGCGCTCAAGACTCTCACGTGGGCACGTCTTTCCAAGGAAGGACACTGTGTACCAAAAGCCTTCTGAGCAGAGTCAAGGGCTACACAGCTCTGGGAACATCCCTCACTGTGCAGTTGGAAGGGCCGGGAACTAAGAAGGTGTTCTCCTATGGCTAGCGTTCCACAGCTTGGAAAGAGCCTCAGGAACACGGTTCTTGGCAGCCTTTCTTTCCATGCGGGTCTGCCACGTTGAGGAAACCTACGCTGCCCTGAGAGAAACCACCGGGGCTCCAATTCAGTGTGGGGACTCCTGCTCGACGGCCCTCTAAGTGACACGGAGAACTAGACATTAGGTCCAGCCCGAAAGGAAGTGGAGATTCACCCTGAGCATTGCTAGGCATCTGGAACATCCAAAGTCACCTAGGCCTCCTGAGGGCTTTCAGAGGATTATGCCATTCACCCCATGCAGAACACACTGCATCCAAAAGTTGCATCGCAGAAGGCCGAATTGTGTTCCAAGGGTCTCCTTTGGGTTGTCAGAGAAGAGAGGTCCATGTGCTGGGTGAGCCAGGTTGTAATTGAGAAGCCTGGGAAAAGGCAGTGTTTTCCCCATTTGGAAGGAGGTAGTGGCGGCCTCAAGGCTGACTGAAAGACATTGCTGTTACCCGTCTGCTAGTCACTTGTAGGAATGCCTCAGTGAAGAAAGTGCCTTTTCTCCTACGAAACCAGGTGGTCTCCAGGGCCTTGCTAGGAGTTCATCCCACGCTTGCCCCAGCTAAAGTGCGGAGTAAATGCGACCCCTAGCCTCAAGGTAAGCACGAGTGTCTCCCAGCAGCAAAGTTTGGGGTGCAGCCACCTCCATGAACCCTGACTCGAGAGGGTGCTTTAACCCCCGTACGGCTTTCCGTAGGCCTGAGAGAATTCCCTTCTGAGGGAGAGCGTGTGTGCTGTGAGTCCCCTCTTTGTTTTCCGAGCCACATAACACAGCCCAGACGGTTGGGGTCAACTCTTTCTACGCAGAGGGAAGGGCAACGATCTGCCTCTCGCTTGCATAGCTTGATTTCTACAGCTGTCGGGCAGCCCCAGGACAGCGTTTCTGCCAGTATTACATTCAACGTGGCTCTCCCTCTGCGGAGGCCCTCTGAACTGCACTGAAAGAATCCCTGGGCCTCAAGTGCATCCTGGCCACTCTTCCCTGTCCTCTCTCTGTTGTGACGCAAGGTACACTGTAGGTCCAGCCTGAGAGAAAATACAGGAAAACCGGTACAATTGGGAGGCGTTTGGACGATCCGAAGCCACCTAGGCCTGACTAAGTCATTAAGCGGGTAATGCTACTCGTGGCATGCAAAAACACCCCGCGTCCAACCAGGTGTGAGCATAGAAAGGCCCAGTGTGGCTCCAAGTCTCCAGTCGTCAGTCAGAGAGGGCCGGGAACTGCGCTGTGGGGTCACGTTGGAAACCGGAGCATGTGGCAGAAGCCCGACTTTCCCCCTTTGGAAAGCAACTTCGGTGCAGCTTCCAAGCTGCCTGAAAACCACACCAGCAGGATACTATTCACTCCACGGATGCCTCTGAGGAGCAGCGAGGTTTTCCAAAAGAAACCAGGTGCTTGCCGTTCCTTCCTGGGCGCTCACCGCAGGGCATACTGTAGTTAGAGTGCCAACTCTATGTGTCCTCTAGTCTGGAGGTCAGGTGCACCTTTTCCCACGACCAGAGAGATACGGGTGCACCAGTTTGCAGGAAGTCTTAGTCAATGGACGGCGTCAGCTTTAGTATGCCTCAGAGCGCTCAAGACTCTCACGTGGGCACGTCTTTCCAAGGAAGGACACTGTGTACCAAAAGCCTTCTGAGCAGAGTCAAGGGCTACACAGCTCTGGGAACATCCCTCACTGTGCAGTTGGAAGGGCCGGGAACTAAGAAGGTGTTCTCCTATGGCTAGCGTTCCACAGCTTGGAAAGAGCCTCAGGAACACGGTTCTTGGCAGCCTTTCTTTCCATGCGGGTCTGCCACGTTGAGGAAACCTACGCTGCCCTGAGAGAAACCACCGGGGCTCCAATTCAGTGTGGGGACTCCTGCTCGACGGCCTTCTAAGTGACACGGAGAACTAGACATTAGGTCCAGCCCAAAAGGAAGTGGAGATTCACCCTGAGCATTGCTAGGCATCTGGAACATCCTAAGTCACCTAGGCCTCCTGAGGGCTTTCAGAGAATTATGCCATTCACCACAGGCAGAACACACTGCATCCAAAAGTTGCGTCGCAGAAGGCCGAATTGTGTTCCAAGGGTCTCCTTTGGGCTGTCAGAGAAGAGAGGTCCATGTGCTGGGTGAGCCAGGTTGTAATTGAGAAGCCTGGGAAAAGGCAGTGTTTTCCCCATTTGGAAGGAGGTAGTGGCGGCCACAAGGCTGACTGAAAGACATTGCTGTTACCCGTCTGCTAGTCACTTGTAGGAATGCCTCAGTGAAGAAAGTGCCTTTTCTCCTACGAAACCAGGTGGTCTCCAGGGCCTTGCTAGGAGTTCATCCCACGCTTGCCCCAGCTAAAGTGCGGAGTAAATGCGACCCCTAGCCTCAAGGTAAGCACGAGTGTCTCCCAGCAGCAAAGTTTGGGGTGCAGCCACCTCCATGAACCCTGACTCGAGAGAGTGCTTTAACCCCCGTACGGCTTTCCGTAGGCCTGAGAGAATTCCCTTCTGAGGGAGAGCGTGTGTGCTGTGAGTCCCCTCTTTGTTTTCCGAGCCACATAACACAGCCCAGACGGTTGGGGTCAACTCTTTCTACGCAGAGGGAAGGGCAACGATCTGCCTCTCGCTTGCATAGCTTGATTTCTACAGCTGTCGGGCAGCCCCAGGACAGCGTTTCTGCCAGTATTACATTCAACGTGGCTCTCCCTCTGCGGAGGCCCTCTGAACTGCACTGAAAGAATCCCTGGGCCTCAAGTGCATCCTGGCCACTCTTCCCTGTCCTCTCTCTGTTGTGACGCAAGGTACACTGTAGGTCCAGCCTGAGAGAAAATACAGGAAAACCGGTACAATTGGGAGGCGTTTGGACGATCCGAAGCCACCTAGGCCTGACTAAGTCATTAAGCGGGTAATGCTACTCGTGGCATGCAAAAACACCCCGCGTCCAACCAGGTGTGAGCATAGAAAGGCCCAGTGTGGCTCCAAGTCTCCAGTCGTCAGTCAGAGAGGGCCGGGAACTGCGCTGTGGGGTCACGTTGGAAACCGGAGCATGTGGCAGAAGCCCGACTTTCCCCCTTTGGAAAGCAACTTCGGTGCAGCTTCCAAGCTGCCTGAAAACCACACCAGCAGGATACTATTCACTCCACGGATGCCTCTGAGGAGCAGCGAGGTTTTCCAAAAGAAACCAGGTGCTTGCCGTTCCTTCCTGGGCGCTCACCGCAGGGCATACTGTAGTTAGAGTGCCAACTCTATGTGTCCTCTAGTCTGGAGGTCAGGTGCACCTTTTCCCACGACCAGAGAGATACGGGTGCACCAGTTTGCAGGAAGTCTTAGTCAATGGACGGCGTCAGCTTTAGTATGCCTCAGAGCGCTCAAGACTCTCACGTGGGCACGTCTTTCCAAGGAAGGACACTGTGTACCAAAAGCCTTCTGAGCAGAGTCAAGGGCTACACAGCTCTGGGAACATCCCTCACTGTGCAGTTGGAAGGGCCGGGAACTAAGAAGGTGTTCTCCTATGGCTAGCGTTCCACAGCTTGGAAAGAGCCTCAGGAACACGGTTCTTGGCAGCCTTTCTTTCCATGCGGGTCTGCCACGTTGAGGAAACCTACGCTGCCCTGAGAGAAACCACCGGGGCTCCAATTCAGTGTGGGGACTCCTGCTCGACGGCCTTCTAAGTGACACGGAGAACTAGACATTAGGTCCAGCCCAAAAGGAAGTGGAGATTCACCCTGAGCATTGCTAGGCATCTGGAACATCCTAAGTCACCTAGGCCTCCTGAGGGCTTTCAGAGAATTATGCCATTCACCACAGGCAGAACACACTGCATCCAAAAGTTGCGTCGCAGAAGGCCGAATTGTGTTCCAAGGGTCTCCTTTGGGCTGTCAGAGAAGAGAGGTACATGTGCTGGGTGAGCCAGGTTGTAATTGAGAAGCCTGGGAAAAGGCAGTGTTTTCCCCATTTGGAAGGAGGTAGTGGCGGCCTCAAGGCTGACTGAAAGACATTGCTGTTACCCGTCTGCTAGTCACTTGTAGGAATGCCTCAGTGAAGAAAGTGCCTTTTCTCCTACGAAACCAGGTGGTCTCCAGGGCCTTGCTAGGAGTTCATCCCACGCTTGCCCCAGCTAAAGTGCGGAGTAAATGCGACCCCTAGCCTCAAGGTAAGCACGAGTGTCTCCCAGCAGCAAAGTTTGGGGTGCAGCCACCTCCATGAACCCTGACTCGAGAGAGTGCTTTAACCCCCGTACGGCTTTCCGTAGGCCTGAGAGAATTCCCTTCTGAGGGAGAGCGTGTGTGCTGTGAGTCCCCTCTTTGTTTTCCGAGCCACATAACACAGCCCAGACGGTTGGGGTCAACTCTTTCTACGCAGAGGGAAGGGCAACGATCTGCCTCTCGCTTGCATAGCTTGATTTCTACAGCTGTCGGGCAGCCCCAGGACAGCGTTTCTGCCAGTATTACATTCAACGTGGCTCTCCCTCTGCGGAGGCCCTCTGAACTGCACTGAAAGAATCCCTGGGC
Source organism: Hyperoodon ampullatus (assembly GCF_949752795.1). Classification (NCBI taxonomy): domain Eukaryota; kingdom Metazoa; phylum Chordata; class Mammalia; order Artiodactyla; family Ziphiidae; genus Hyperoodon; species Hyperoodon ampullatus. The sequence goes on along the minus strand of NW_027641047.1, from coordinate 157,642 downwards.
CTCAAGTGCATCCTGGCCACTCTTCCCTGTCCTTCTCTGTTGTGACGCAAGGTACACTGTAGGTCCAGCCTGAGAGAAAATACAGGAAAACCGGTACAATTGGGAGGCGTTTGGACGATCCGAAGCCACCTAGGCCTGACTAAGTCATTAAGCGGGTAATGCTACTCGTGGCATGCAAAAACACCCCGCGTCCAACCAGGTGTGAGCATAGAAAGGCCCAGTGTGGCTCCAAGTCTCCAGTCGTCAGTCAGAGAGGGCCGGGAACTGCGCTGTGGGGTCACGTTGGAAACCGGAGCATGTGGCAGAAGCCCGACTTTCCCCCTTTGGAAAGCAACTTCGGTGCAGCTTCCAAGCTGCCTGAAAACCACACCAGCAGGATACTATTCACTCCACGGATGCCTCTGAGGAGCAGTGAGGTTTTCCAAAAGAAACCAGGTGCTTGCCGTTCCTTCCTGGGCGCTCACCGCAGGGCATACTGTAGTTGGAGTGCCAACTCTATGTGTCCTCTAGTCTGGAGGTCAGGTGCACCTTTTCCCACGACCAGAGAGATACGGGTGCACCAGTTTGCAGGAAGTCTTAGTCAATGGACGGCTTCAGCTTTAGTATGCCTCAGAGCGCTCGACTCTCACGTGGGCACGTCTTTCCAAGGAAGGACACTGTGTACCAAAAGCCTTCTGAGCAGAGTCAAGGGCTACACAGCTCTGGGAACATCCCTCACTGTGCAGTTGGAAGGGCCGGGAACTAAGAAGGTGTTCTCCTATGGCTAGCGTTCCACAGCTTGGAAAGAGCCTCAGGAACACGGTTGTTGGCAGCCTTTCTTTCCATGCGGGTCTGCCACGTTGAGGAAACCTACGCTGCCCTGAGAGAAACCACCGGGGCTCCAATTCAGTGTGGGGACTCCTGCTCGACGGCCCTCTAAGTGACACGGAGAACTAGACATTAGGTCCAGCCCGAAAGGAAGTGGAGATTCACCCTGAGCATTGCTAGGCATCTGGAACATCCTAAGTCACCTAGGCCTCCTGAGGGCTTTCAGAGGATTATGCCATTCACCCCATGCAGAACACACTGCATCCAAAAGTTGCATCGCAGAAGGCCGAATTGTGTTCCAAGGGTCTCCTTTGGGTTGTCAGAGAAGAGAGGTCCATGTGCTGGGTGAGCCAGGTTGTAATTGAGAAGCCTGGGAAAAGGCAGTGTTTTCCCCATTTGGAAGGAGGTAGTGGCGGCCTCAAGGCTGACTGAAAGACATTGCTGTTACCCGTCTGCTAGTCACTTGTAGGAATGCCTCAGTGAAGAAAGTGCCTTTTCTCCTACGAAACCAGGTGGTCTCCAGGGCCTTGCTAGGAGTTCATCCCACGCTTGCCCCAGCTAAAGTGCGGAGTAAATGCGACCCCTAGCCTCAAGGTAAGCACGAGTGTCTCCCAGCAGCAAAGTTTGGGGTGCAGCCACCTCCATGAACCCTGACTCGAGAGAGTGCTTTAACCCCCGTACGGCTTTCCGTAGGCCTGAGAGAATTCCCTTCTGAGGGAGAGCGTGTGTGCTGTGAGTCCCCTCTTTGTTTTCCGAGCCACATAACACAGCCCAGACGGTTGGGGTCAACTCTTTCTACGCAGAGGGAAGGGCAACGATCTGCCTCTCGCTTGCATAGCTTGATTTCTACAGCTGTCGGGCAGCCCCAGGACAGCGTTTCTGCCAGTATTACATTCAACGTGGCTCTCCCTCTGCGGAGGCCCTCTGAACTGCACTGAAAGAATCCCTGGGCCTCAAGTGCATCCTGGCCACTCTTCCCTGTCCTCTCTCTGTTGTGACGCAAGGTACACTGTAGGTCCAGCCTGAGAGAAAATACAGGAAAACCGGTACAATTGGGAGGCGTTTGGACGATCCGAAGCCACCTAGGCCTGACTAAGTCATTAAGCGGGTAATGCTACTCGTGGCATGCAAAAACACCCCGCGTCCAACCAGGTGTGAGCATAGAAAGGCCCAGTGTGGCTCCAAGTCTCCAGTCGTCAGTCAGAGAGGGCCGGGAACTGCGCTGTGGGGTCACGTTGGAAACCGGAGCATGTGGCAGAAGCCCGACTTTCCCCCTTTGGAAAGCAACTTCGGTGCAGCTTCCAAGTTGCCTGAAAACCACACCAGCAGGATACTATTCACTCCATGGATGCCTCTGAGGAGCAGCGAGGTTTTCCAAAAGAAACCAGGTGCTTGCCATTCCTTCCTGGGCGCTCACCGCAGGGCATACTGTAGTTAGAGTGCCAACTCTATGTGTCCTCTAGTCTGGAGGTCAGGTGCACCTTTTCCCACGACCAGAGAGATACGGGTGCACCAGTTTGCAGGAAGTCTTAGTCAATGGACGGCTTCAGCTTTAGTATGCCTCAGAGCGCTCAAGACTCTCACGTGGGCACGTCTTTCCAAGGAAGTACACTGTGTACCAAAAGCCTTCTGAGCAGAGTCAAGGGCTACACAGCTCTGGGAACATCCCTCACTGTGCAGTTGGAAGGGCCGGGCACTAAGAAGGTGTTCTCCTATGGCTAGCGTTCCACAGCTTGGAAAGAGCCTCAGGAACACGGTTCTTGGCAGCCTTTCTTTCCATGCGGGTCTGCCACGTTGAGGAAACCTACGCTGCCCTGAGAGAAACCACCGGGGCTCCAATTCAGTGTGGGGACTCCTGCTCGACGGCCTTCTAAGTGACACGGAGAACTAGACATTAGGTCCAGCCCAAAAGGAAGTGGAGATTCACCCTGAGCATTGCTAGGCATCTGGAACATCCTAAGTCACCTAGGCCTCCTGAGGGCTTTCAGAGAATTATGCCATTCACCACATGCAGAACACACTGCATCCAAAAGTTGCATCGCAGAAGGCCGAATTGTGTTCCAAGGGTCTCCTTTGGGCTGTCAGAGAAGAGAGGTACATGTGCTGGGTGAGCCAGGTTGTAATTGAGAAGCCTGGGAAAAGGCAGTGTTTTCCCCATTTGGAAGGAGGTAGTGGCGGCCTCAAGGCTCAATGAAAGACATTGCTGTTACCCGTCTGCTAGTCACTTGTAGGAATGCCTCAGTGAAGAAAGTGCCTTTTCTCCTACGAAACCAGGTGGTCTCCAGGGCCTTGCTAGGAGTTCATCCCACGCTTGCCCCAGCTAAAGTGCGGAGTAAATGCGACCCCTAGCCTCAAGGTAAGCACGAGTGTCTCCCAGCAGCAAAGTTTGGGGTGCAGCCACCTCCATGAACCCTGACTCGAGAGAGTGCTTTAACCCCCGTACGGCTTTCCGTAGGCCTGAGAGAATTCCCTTCTGAGGGAGAGCGTGTGTGCTGTGAGTCCCCTCTTTGTTTTCCGAGCCACATAACACAGCCCAGACGGTTGGGGTCAACTCTTTCTACGCAGAGGGAAGGGCAACGATCTGCCTCTCGCTTGCATAGCTTGATTTCTACAGCTGTCGGGCAGCCCCAGGACAGCGTTTCTGCCAGTATTACATTCAACGTGGCTCTCCCTCTGCGGAGGCCCTCTGAACTGCACTGAAAGAATCCCTGGGCCTCAAGTGCATCCTGGCCACTCTTCCCTGTCCTCTCTCTGTTGTGACGCAAGGTACACTGTAGGTCCAGCCTGAGAGAAAATACAGGAAAACCGGTACAATTGGGAGACGTTTGGACGATCCGAAGCCACCTAGGCCTGACTAAGTCATTAAGCGGGTAATGCTACTCGTGGCATGCAAAAACACCCCGCGTCCAACCAGGTGTGAGCATAGAAAGGCCCAGTGTGGCTCCAAGTCTCCAGTCGTCAGTCAGAGAGGGCCGGGAACTGCGCTGTGGGGTCACGTTGGAAACCGGAGCATGTGGCAGAAGCCCGACTTTCCCCCTTTGGAAAGCAACTTCGGTGCAGCTTCCAAGCTGCCTGAAAACCACACCAGCAGGATACTATTCACTCCACGGATGCCTCTGAGGAGCAGTGAGGTTTTCCAAAAGAAACCAGGTGCTTGCCGTTCCTTCCTGGGCGCTCACCGCAGGGCATACTGTAGTTAGAGTGCCAACTCTATGTGTCCTCTAGTCTGGAGGTCAGGTGCACCTTTTCCCACGACCAGAGAGATACGGGTGCACCAGTTTGCAGGAAGTCTTAGCCAATGGACGGCGTCAGCTTTAGTATGCCTCAGAGCGCTCAAGACTCTCACGTGGGCACGTCTTTCCAAGGAAGGACACTGTGTACCAAAAGCCTTCTGAGCAGAGTCAAGGGCTACACAGCTCTGGGAACATCCCTCACTGTGCAGTTGGAAGGGCCGGGAGCTAAGAAGGTGTTCTCCTATGGCTAGCGTTCCACAGCTTGGAAAGAGCCTCAGGAACACGGTTCTTGGCAGCCTTTCTTTCCATGCGGGTCTGCCACGTTGAGGAAACCTACGCTGCCCTGAGAGAAACCACCGGGGCTCCAATTCAGTGTGGGGACTCCTGCTCGACGGCCCTCTAAGTGACACGGAGAACTAGACATTAGGTCCAGCCCGAAAGGAAGTGGAGATTCACCCTGAGCATTGCTAGGCATCTGGAACATCCAAAGTCACCTAGGCCTCCTGCGGGCTTTCAGAGGATTATGCCATTCACCCCATGCAGAACACACTGCATCCAAAAGTTGCATCGCAGAAGGCCGAATTGTGTTCCAAGGGTCTCCTTTGGGTTGTCAGAGAAGAGAGGTCCATGTGCTGGGTGAGCCAGGTTGTAATTGAGAAGCCTGGGAAAAGGCAGTGTTTTCCCCATTTGGAAGGAGGTAGTGGCGGCCTCAAGGCTGACTGAAAGACATTGCTGTTACCCGTCTGCTAGTCACTTGTAGGAATGCCTCAGTGAAGAAAGTGCCTTTTCTCCTACGAAACCAGGTGGTCTCCAGGGCCTTGCTAGGAGTTCATCCCACGCTTGCCCCAGCTAAAGTGCGGAGTAAATGCGACCCCTAGCCTCAAGGTAAGCACGAGTGTCTCCCAGCAGCAAAGTTCGGGGTGCAGCCACCTCCATGAACCCTGACTCGAGAGAGTGCTTTAACCCCCGTACGGCTTTCCGTAGGCCTGAGAGAATTCCCTTCTGAGGGAGAGCGTGTGTGCTGTGAGTCCCCTCATTGTTTTCCGAGCCACATAACACAGCCCAGACGGTTGGGGTCAACTCTTTCTACGCAGAGGGAAGGGCAACGATCTGCCTCTCGCTTGCATAGCTTGATTTCTACAGCTGTCGGGCAGCCCCAGGACAGCGTTTCTGCCAGTATTACATTCAACGTGGCTCTCCCTCTGCGGAGGCCCTCTGAGCTGCACTGAAAGAATCCCTGGGCCTCAAGTGCATCCTGGCCACTCTTCCCTGTCCTCTCTCTGTTGTGACGCAAGGTACACTGTAGGTCCAGCCTGAGAGAAAATACAGGAAAACCGGTACAATTGGGAGGCGTTTGGACGATCCGAAGCCACCTAGGCCTGACTAAGTCATTAAGCGGGTAATGCTACTCGTGGCATGCAAAAACACCCCGCGTCCAACCAGGTGTGAGCATAGAAAGGCCCAGTGTGGCTCCAAGTCTCCAGTCGTCAGTCAGAGAGGGCCGGGAACTGCGCTGTGGGGTCACGTTGGAAACCGGAGCATGTGGCAGAAGCCCGACTTTCCCCCTTTGGAAAGCAACTTCGGTGCAGCTTCCAAGCTGCCTGAAAACCACACCAGCAGGATACTATTCACTCCACGGATGCCTCTGAGGAGCAGCGAGGTTTTCCAAAAGAAACCAGGTGCTTGCCGTTCCTTCCTGGGCGCTCACCGCAGGGCATACTGTAGTTAGAGTGCCAACTCTATGTGTCCTCTAGTCTGGAGGTCAGGTGCACCTTTTCCCACGACCAGAGAGATACGGGTGCACCAGTTTGCAGGAAGTCTTAGCCAATGGACGGCGTCAGCTTTAGTATGCCTCAGAGCGCTCAAGACTCTCACGTGGGCACGTCTTTCCAAGGAAGGACACTGTGTACCAAAAGCCTTCTGAGCAGAGTCAAGGGCTACACAGCTCTGGGAACATCCCTCACTGTGCAGTTGGAAGGGCCGGGAACTAAGAAGGTGTTCTCCTATGGCTAGCGTTCCACAGCTTGGAAAGAGCCTCAGGAACACGGTTCTTGGCAGCCTTTCTTTCCATGCGGGTCTGCCACGTTGAGGAAACCTACGCTGCCCTGAGAGAAACCACCGGGGCTCCAATTCAGTGTGGGGACTCCTGCTCGACGGCCCTCTAAGTGACACGGAGAACTAGACATTAGGTCCAGCCCGAAAGGAAGTGGAGATTCACCCTGAGCATTGCTAGGCATCTGGAACATCCAAAGTCACCTAGGCCTCCTGAGGGCTTTCAGAGGATTATGCCATTCACCCCATGTAGAACACACTGCATCCAAAAGTTGCATCGCAGAAGGCCGAATTGTGTTCCAAGGGTCTCCTTTGGGTTGTCAGAGAAGAGAGGTCCATGTGCTGGGTGAGCCAGGTTGTAATTGAGAAGCCTGGGAAAAGGCAGTGTTTTCCCCATTTGGAAGGGGGTAGTGGCGGCCTCAAGGCTGACTGAAAGACATTGCTGTTACCCGTCTGCTAGTCACTTGTAGGAATGCCTCAGTGAAGAAAGTGCCTTTTCTCCTACGAAACCAGGTGGTCTCCAGGGCCTTGCTAGGAGTTCATCCCACGCTTGCCCTAGCTAAAGTGCGGAGTAAATGCGACCCCTAGCCTCAAGGTAAGCACGAGTGTCTCCCAGCAGCAAAGTTTGGGGTGCAGCCACCTCCATGAACCCTGACTCGAGAGGGTGCTTTAACCCCCGTACGGCTTTCCGTAGGCCTGAGAGAATTCCCTTCTGAGGGAGAGCGTGTGTGCTGTGAGTCCCCTCTTTGTTTTCCGAGCCACATAACACAGCCCAGACGGTTGGGGTCAACTCTTTCTACGCAGAGGGAAGGGCAACGATCTGCCTCTCGCTTGCATAGCTTGATTTCTACAGCTGTCGGGCAGCCCCAGGACAGCGTTTCTGCCAGTATTACATTCAACGTGGCTCTCCCTCTGCGGAGGCCCTCTGAGCTGCACTGAAAGAATCCCTGGGCCTCAAGTGCATCCTGGCCACTCTTCCCTGTCCTCTCTCTGTTGTGACGCAAGGTACACTGTAGGTCCAGCCTGAGAGAAAATACAGGAAAACCGGTACAATTGGGAGGCGTTTGGACGATCCGAAGCCACCTAGGCCTGACTAAGTCATTAAGCGGGTAATGCTACTCGTGGCATGCAAAAACACCCCGCGTCCAACCAGGTGTGAGCATAGAAAGGCCCAGTGTGGCTCCAAGTCTCCAGTCGTCAGTCAGAGAGGGCCGGGAACTGCGCTGTGGGGTCACGTTGGAAACCGGAGCATGTGGCAGAAGCCCGACTTTCCCCCTTTGGAAAGCAACTTCGGTGCAGCTTCCAAGCTGCCTGAAAACCACACCAGCAGGATACTATTCACTCCACGGATGCCTCTGAGGAGCAGTGAGGTTTTCCAAAAGAAACCAGGTGCTTGCCGTTCCTTCCTGGGCGCTCACCGCAGGGCATACTGTAGTTAGAGTGCCAACTCTATGTGTCCTCTAGTCTGGAGGTCAGGTGCACCTTTTCCCACGACCAGAGAGATACGGGTGCACCAGTTTGCAGGAAGTCTTAGCCAATGGACGGCGTCAGCTTTAGTATGCCTCAGAGCGCTCAAGACTCTCACGTGGGCACGTCTTTCCAAGGAAGGACACTGTGTACCAAAAGCCTTCTGAGCAGAGTCAAGGGCTACACAGCTCTGGGAACATCCCTCACTGTGCAGTTGGAAGGGCCGGGAACTAAGAAGGTGTTCTCCTATGGCTAGCGTTCCACAGCTTGGAAAGAGCCTCAGGAACACGGTTCTTGGCAGCCTTTCTTTCCATGCGGGTCTGCCACGTTGAGGAAACCTACGCTGCCCTGAGAGAAACCACCGGGGCTCCAATTCAGTGTGGGGACTCCTGCTCGACGGCCCTCTAAGTGACACGGAGAACTAGACATTAGGTCCAGCCCGAAAGGAAGTGGAGATTCACCCTGAGCATTGCTAGGCATCTGGAACATCCAAAGTCACCTAGGCCTCCTGAGGGCTTTCAGAGGATTATGCCATTCACCCCATGCAGAACACACTGCATCCAAAAGTTGCATCGCAGAAGGCCGAATTGTGTTCCAAGGGTCTCCTTTGGGTTGTCAGAGAAGAGAGGTCCATGTGCTGGGTGAGCCAGGTTGTAATTGAGAAGCCTGGGAAAAGGCAGTGTTTTCCCCATTTGGAAGGGGGTAGTGGCGGCCTCAAGGCTGACTGAAAGACATTGCTGTTACCCGTCTGCTAGTCACTTGTAGGAATGCCTCAGTGAAGAAAGTGCCTTTTCTCCTACGAAACCAGGTGGTCTCCAGGGCCTTGCTAGGAGTTCATCCCACGCTTGCCCCAGCTAAAGTGCGGAGTAAATGCGACCCCTAGCCTCAAGGTAAGCACGAGTGTCTCCCAGCAGCAAAGTTTGGGGTGCAGCCACCTCCATGAACCCTGACTCGAGAGGGTGCTTTAACCCCCGTACGGCTTTCCGTAGGCCTGAGAGAATTCCCTTCTGAGGGAGAGCGTGTGTGCTGTGAGTCCCCTCTTTGTTTTCCGAGCCACATAACACAGCCCAGACGGTTGGGGTCAACTCTTTCTACGCAGAGGGAAGGGCAACGATCTGCCTCTCGCTTGCATAGCTTGATTTCTACAGCTGTCGGGCAGCCCCAGGACAGCGTTTCTGCCAGTATTACATTCAACGTGGCTCTCCCTCTGCGGAGGCCCTCTGAGCTGCACTGAAAGAATCCCTGGGCCTCAAGTGCATCCTGGCCACTCTTCCCTGTCCTCTCTCTGTTGTGACGCAAGGTACACTGTAGGTCCAGCCTGAGAGAAAATACAGGAAAACCGGTACAATTGGGAGGCGTTTGGACGATCCGAAGCCACCTAGGCCTGACTAAGTCATTAAGCGGGTAATGCTACTCGTGGCATGCAAAAACACCCCGCGTCCAACCAGGTGTGAGCATAGAAAGGCCCAGTGTGGCTCCAAGTCTCCAGTCGTCAGTCAGAGAGGGCCGGGAACTGCGCTGTGGGGTCACGTTGGAACCTGGAGCATGTGGCAGAAGCCCGACTTTCCCCCTTTGGAAAGCAACTTCGGTGCAGCTTCCAAGCTGCCTGAAAACCACACCAGCAGGATACTATTCACTCCACGGATGCCTCTGAGGAGCAGTGAGGTTTTCCAAAAGAAACCAGGTGCTTGCCGTTCCTTCCTGGGCGCTCACCGCAGGGCATACTGTAGTTAGAGTGCCAACTCTATGTGTCCTCTAGTCTGGAGGTCAGGTGCACCTTTTCCCACGGCCAGAGAGATACGGGTGCACCAGTTTGCAGGAAGTCTTAGCCAATGGACGGCGTCAGCTTTAGTATGCCTCAGAGCGCTCAAGACTCTCACGTGGGCACGTCTTTCCAAGGAAGGACACTGTGTACCAAAAGCCTTCTGAGCAGAGTCAAGGGCTACACAGCTCTGGGAACATCCCTCACTGTGCAGTTGGAAGGGCCGGGAACTAAGAAGGTGTTCTCCTATGGCTAGCGTTCCACAGCTTGGAAAGAGCCTCAGGAACACGGTTCTTGGCAGCCTTTCTTTCCATGCGGGTCTGCCACGTTGAGGAAACCTACGCTGCCCTGAGAGAAACCACCGGGGCTCCAATTCAGTGTGGGGACTCCTGCTCGACGGCCCTCTAAGTGACACGGAGAACTAGACATTAGGTCCAGCCCGAAAGGAAGTGGAGATTCACCCTGAGCATTGCTAGGCATCTGGAACATCCAAAGTCACCTAGGCCTCCTGCGGGCTTTCAGAGGATTATGCCATTCACCCCATGCAGAACACACTGCATCCAAAAGTTGCATCGCAGAAGGCCGAATTGTGTTCCAAGGGTCTCCTTTGGGTTGTCAGAGAAGAGAGGTCCATGTGCTGGGTGAGCCAGGTTGTAATTGAGAAGCCTGGGAAAAGGCAGTGTTTTCCCCATTTGGAAGGAGGTAGTGGCGGCCTCAAGGCTGACTGAAAGACATTGCTGTTACCCGTCTGCTAGTCACTTGTAGGAATGCCTCAGTGAAAAAGTGCCTTTTCTCCTACGAAACCAGGTGGTCTCCAGGGCCTTGCTAGGAGTTCATCCCACGCTTGCCCCAGCTAAAGTGCGGAGTAAATGCGAACCCTAGCCTCAAGGTAAGCACGAGTGTCTCCCAGCAGCAAAGTTCGGGGTGCAGCCACCTCCATGAATCCTGACTCGAGAGGGTGCTTTAACCCCCGTACGGCTTTCCGTAGGCCTGAGAGAATTCCCTTCTGAGGGAGAGCGTGTGTGCTGTGAGTCCCCTCTTTGTTTTCCGAGCCACATAACACAGCCCAGACGGTTGGGGTCAACTCTTTCTACGCAGAGGGAAGGGCAACGATCTGCCTCTCGCTTGCATAGCTTGATTTCTACAGCTGTCGGGCAGCCCCAGGACAGCGTTTCTGCCAGTATTACATTCAACGTGGCTCTCCCTCTGCGGAGGCCCTCTGAACTGCACTGAAAGAATCCCTGGGCCTCAAGTGCATCCTGGCCACTCTTCCCTGTCTTCTCTCTGTTGTGACGCAAGGTACACTGTAGGTCCAGCCTGAGAGAAAATACAGGAAAACCGGTACAATTGGGAGACGTTTGGACGATCCGAAGCCACCTAGGCCTGACTAAGTCATTAAGCGGGTAATGCTACTCGTGGCATGCAAAAACACCCCGCGTCCAACCAGGTGTGAGCATAGAAAGGCCCAGTGTGGCTCCAAGTCTCCAGTCGTCAGTCAGAGAGGGCCGGGAACTGCGCTGTGGGGTCACGTTGGAAACCGGAGCATGTGGCAGAAGCCCGACTTTCCCCCTTTGGAAAGCAACTTCGGTGCAGCTTCCAAGCTGCCTGAAAACCACACCAGCAGGATACTATTCACTCCACGGATGCCTCTGAGGAGCAGTGAGGTTTTCCAAAAGAAACCAGGTGCTTGCCGTTCCTTCCTGGGCGCTCACCGCAGGGCATACTGTAGTTAGAGTGCCAACTCTATGTGTCCTCTAGTCTGGAGGTCAGGTGCACCTTTTCCCACGACCAGAGAGATACGGGTGCACCAGTTTGCAGGAAGTCTTAGCCAATGGACGGCGTCAGCTTTAGTATGCCTCAGAGCGCTCAAGACTCTCACGTGGGCACGTCTTTCCAAGGAAGGACACTGTGTACCAAAAGCCTTCTGAGCAGAGTCAAGGGCTACACAGCTCTGGGAACATCCCTCACTGTGCAGTTGGAAGGGCCGGGAACTAAGAAGGTGTTCTCCTATGGCTAGCGTTCCACAGCTTGGAAAGAGCCTCAGGAACACGGTTCTTGGCAGCCTTTCTTTCCATGCGGGTCTGCCACGTTGAGGAAACCTACGCTGCCCTGAGAGAAACCACCGGGGCTCCAATTCAGTGTGGGGACTCCTGCTCGACGGCCCTCTAAGTGACACGGAGAACTAGACATTAGGTCCAGCCCGAAAGGAAGTGGAGATTCACCCTGAGCATTGCTAGGCATCTGGAACATCCTAAGTCACCTAGGCCTCCTGCGGGCTTTCAGAGGATTATGCCATTCACCCCATGCAGAACACACTGCATCCAAAAGTTGCATCGCAGAAGGCCGAATTGTGTTCCAAGGGTCTCCTTTGGGTTGTCAGAGAAGAGAGGTGCATGTGCTGGGTGAGCCAGGTTGTAATTGAGAAGCCTGGGAAAAAGCAGTGTTTTCCCCATTTGGAAGGGGGTAGTGGCGGCCTCAAGGCTGACTGAAAGACATTGCTGTTACCCGTCTGCTAGTCACTTGTAGGAATGCCTCAGTGAAGAAAGTGCCTTTTCTCCTACGAAACCAGGTGGTCTCCAGGGCCTTGCTAGGAGTTCCTCCCACGCTTGCCCCAGCTAAAGTGCGGAGTAAATGCGACCCCTAGCCTCAAGGTAAGCACGAGTGTCTCCCAGCAGCAAAGTTCGGGGTGCAGCCACCTCCATGAACCCTGACTCGAGAGGGTGCTTTAACCCCCGTACGGCTTTCCGTAGGCCTGAGAGAATTCCCTTCTGAGGGAGAGCGTGTGTGCTGTGAGTCCCCTCTTTGTTTTCCGAGCCACATAACACAGCCCAGACGGTTGGGGTCAACTCTTTCTACGCAGAGGGAAGGGCAACGATCTGCCTCTCGCTTGCATAGCTTGATTTCTACAGCTGTCGGGCAGCCCCAGGACAGCGTTTCTGCCAGTATTACATTCAACGTGGCTCTCCCTCTGCGGAGGCCCTCTGAACTGCACTGAAAGAATCCCTGGGCCTCAAGTGCATCCTGGCCACTCTTCCCTGTCCTCTCTCTGTTGTGACGCAAGGTACACTGTAGGTCCAGCCTGAGAGAAAATACAGGAAAACCGGTACAATTGGGAGACGTTTGGACGATCCGAAGCCACCTAGGCCTGACTAAGTCATTAAGCGGGTAATGCTACTCGTGGCATGCAAAAACACCCCGCGTCCAACCAGGTGTGAGCATAGAAAGGCCCAGTGTGGCTCCAAGTCTCCAGTCGTCAGTCAGAGAGGGCCGGGAACTGCGCTGTGGGGTCACGTTGGAAACTGGAGCATGTGGCAGAAGCCCGACTTTCCCCCTTTGGAAAGCAACTTCGGTGCAGCTTCCAAGCTGCCTGAAAACCACACCAGCAGGATACTATTCACTCCACGGATGCCTCTGAGGAGCAGTGAGGTTTTCCAAAAGAAACCAGGTGCTTGCCGTTCCTTCCTGGGCGCTCACCGCAGGGCATACTGTAGTTAGAGTGCCAACTCTATGTGTCCTCTAGTCTGGAGGTCAGGTGCACCTTTTCCCACGACCAGAGAGATACGGGTGCACCAGTTTGCAGGAAGTCTTAGCCAATGGACGGCGTCAGCTTTAGTATGCCTCAGAGCGCTCAAGACTCTCACGTGGGCACGTCTTTCCAAGGAAGGACACTGTGTACCAAAAGCCTTCTGAGCAGAGTCAAGGGCTACACAGCTCTGGGAACATCCCTCACTGTGCAGTTGGAAGGGCCGGGAACTAAGAAGGTGTTCTCCTATGGCTAGCGTTCCACAGCTTGGAAAGAGCCTCAGGAACACGGTTCTTGGCAGCCTTTCTTTCCATGCGGGTCTGCGACGTTGAGGAAACCTACGCTGCCCTGAGAGAAACCACCGGGGCTCCAATTCAGTGTGGGGACTCCTGCTCGACGGCCCTCTAAGTGACACGGAGAACTAGACATTAGGTCCAGCCCGAAAGGAAGTGGAGATTCACCCTGAGCATTGCTAGGCATCTGGAACATCCAAAGTCACCTAGGCCTCCTGAGGGCTTTCAGAGGATTATGCCATTCACCACATGCAGAACACACTGCATCCAAAAGTTGCATCGCAGAAGGCCGAATTGTGTTCCAAGGGTCTCCTTTGGGTTGTCAGAGAAGAGAGGTGCATGTGCTGGGTGAGCCAGGTTGTAATTGAGAAGCCTGGGAAAAAGCAGTGTTTTCCCCATTTGGAAGGGGGTAGTGGCGGCCTCAAGGCTGACTGAAAGACATTGCTGTTACCCGTCTGCTAGTCACTTGTAGGAATGCCTCAGTGAAGAAAGTGCCTTTTCTCCTACGAAACCAGGTGGTCTCCAGGGCCTTGCTAGGAGTTCATCCCACGCTTGCCCCAGCTAAAGTGCGGAGTAAATGCGACCCCTAGCCTCAAGGTAAGCACGAGTGTCTCCCAGCAGCAAAGTTCGGGGTGCAGCCACCTCCATGAACCCTGACTCGAGAGGGTGCTTTAACCCCCGTACGGCTTTCCGTAGGCCTGAGAGAATTCCCTTCTGAGGGAGAGCGTGTGTGCTGTGAGTCCCCTCTTTGTTTTCCGAGCCACATAACACAGCCCAGACGGTTGGGGTCAACTCTTTCTACGCAGAGGGAAGGGCAACGATCTGCCTCTCGCTTGCATAGCTTGATTTCTACAGTTGTCGGGCAGCCCCAGGACAGCGTTTCTGCCAGTATTACATTCAACGTGGCTCTCCCTCTGCGGAGGCCCTCTGAACTGCACTGAAAGAATCCCTGGGCCTCAAGTGCATCCTGGCCACTCTTCCCTGTCCTCTCTCTGTTGTGACGCAAGGTACACTGTAGGTCCAGCCTGAGAGAAAATACAGGAAAACCGGTACAATTGGGAGGCGTTTGGACGATCCGAAGCCACCTAGGCCTGACTAAGTCATTAAGCGGGTAATGCTACTCGTGGCATGCAAAAACACCCCGCGTCCAACCAGGTGTGAGCATAGAAAGGCCCAGTGTGGCTCCAAGTCTCCAGTCGTCAGTCAGAGAGGGCCGGGAACTGCGCTGTGGGGTCACGTTGGAAACCGGAGCATGTGGCAGAAGCCCGACTTTCCCCCTTTGGAAAGCAACTTCGGTGCAGCTTCCAAGCTGCCTGAAAACCACACCAGCAGGATACTATTCACTCCACGGATGCCTCTGAGGAGCAGCGAGGTTTTCCAAAAGAAACCAGGTGCTTGCCGTTCCTTCCTGGGCGCTCACCGCCGGGCATACTGTAGTTAGAGTGCCAACTCTATGTGTCCTCTAGTCTGGAGGTCAGGTGCACCTTTTCCCACGACCAGAGAGATACGGGTGCACCAGTTTGCAGGAAGTCTTAGTCAATGGACGGCGTCAGCTTTAGTATGCCTCAGAGCGCTCAAGACTCTCACGTGGGCACGTCTTTCCAAGGAAGGACACTGTGTACCAAAAGCCTTCTGAGCAGAGTCAAGGGCTACACAGCTCTGGGAACATCCCTCACTGTGCAGTTGGAAGGGCCGGGAACTAAGAAGGTGTTCTCCTATGGCTAGCGTTCCACAGCTTGGAAAGAGCCTCAGGAACACGGTTCTTGGCAGCCTTTCTTTCCATGCGGGTCTGCGACGTTGAGGAAACCTACGCTGCCCTGAGAGAAACCACCGGGGCTCCAATTCAGTGTGGGGACTCCTGCTCGACGGCCCTCTAAGTGACACGGAGAACTAGACATTAGGTCCAGCCCGAAAGGAAGTGGAGATTCACCCTGAGCATTGCTAGGCATCTGGAACATCCAAAGTCACCTAGGCCTCCTGAGGGCTTTCAGAGGATTATGCCATTCACCCCATGCAGAACACACTGCATCCAAAAGTTGCATCGCAGAAGGCCGAATTGTGTTCCAAGGGTCTCCTTTGGGTTGTCAGAGAAGAGAGGTCCATGTGCTGGGTGAGCCAGGTTGTAATTGAGAAGCCTGGGAAAAGGCAGTGTTTTCCCCATTTGGAAGGGGGTAGTGGCGGCCTCAAGGCTGACTGAAAGACATTGCTGTTACCCGTCTGCTAGTCACTTGTAGGAATGCCTCAGTGAAGAAAGTGCCTTTTCTCCTACGAAACCAGGTGGTCTCCAGGGCCTTGCTAGGAGTTCATCCCACGCTTGCCCCAGCTAAAGTGCGGAGTAAATGCGACCCCTAGCCTCAAGGTAAGCACGAGTGTCTCCCAGCAGCAAAGTTTGGGGTGCAGCCACCTCCATGAACCCTGACTCGAGAGGGTGCTTTAACCCCCGTACGGCTTTCCGTAGGCCTGAGAGAATTCCCTTCTGAGGGAGAGCGTGTGTGCTGTGAGTCCCCTCTTTGTTTTCCGAGCCACATAACACAGCCCAGACGGTTGGGGTCAACTCTTTCTACGCAGAGGGAAGGGCAACGATCTGCCTCTCGCTTGCATAGCTTGATTTCTACAGCTGTCGGGCAGCCCCAGGACAGCGTTTCTGCCAGTATTACATTCAACGTGGCTCTCCCTCTGCGGAGGCCCTCTGAGCTGCACTGAAAGAATCCCTGGGCCTCAAGTGCATCCTGGCCACTCTTCCCTGTCCTCTCTCTGTTGTGACGCAAGGTACACTGTAGGTCCAGCCTGAGAGAAAATACAGGAAAACCGGTACAATTGGGAGGCGTTTGGACGATCCGAAGCCACCTAGGCCTGACTAAGTCATTAAGCGGGTAATGCTACTCGTGGCATGCAAAAACACCCCGCGTCCAACCAGGTGTGAGCATAGAAAGGCCCAGTGTGGCTCCAAGTCTCCAGTCGTCAGTCAGAGAGGGCCGGGAACTGCGCTGTGGTGTCACGTTGGAAACTGGAGCATGTGGCAGAAGCCCGACTTTCCCCCTTTGGAAAGCAACTTCGGTGCAGCTTCCAAGCTGCCTGAAAACCACACCAGCAGGATACTATTCACTCCACGGATGCCTCTGAGGAGCAGTGAGGTTTTCCAAAAGAAACCAGGTGCTTGCCGTTCCTTCCTGGGCGCTCACCGCAGGGCATACTGTAGTTAGAGTGCCAACTCTATGTGTCCTCTAGTCTGGAGGTCAGGTGCACCTTTTCCCACGACCAGAGAGATACGGGTGCACCAGTTTGCAGGAAGTCTTAGCCAATGGACGGCGTCAGCTTTAGTATGCCTCAGAGCGCTCAAGACTCTCACGTGGGCACGTCTTTCCAAGGAAGGACACTGTGTACCAAAAGCCTTCTGAGCAGAGTCAAGGGCTACACAGCTCTGGGAACATCCCTCACTGTGCAGTTGGAAGGGCCGGGAACTAAGAAGGTGTTCTCCTATGGCTAGCGTTCCACAGCTTGGAAAGAGCCTCAGGAACACGGTTCTTGGCAGCCTTTCTTTCCATGCGGGTCTGCCACGTTGAGGAAACCTACGCTGCCCTGAGAGAAACCACCGGGGCTCCAATTCAGTGTGGGGACTCCTGCTCGACGGCCCTCTAAGTGACACGGAGAACTAGACATTAGGTCCAGCCCGAAAGGAAGTGGAGATTCACCCTGAGCATTGCTAGGCATCTGGAACATCCAAAGTCACCTAGGCCTCCTGCGGGCTTTCAGAGGATTATGCCATTCACCCCATGCAGAACACACTGCATCCAAAAGTTGCATCGCAGAAGGCCGAATTGTGTTCCAAGGGTCTCCTTTGGGTTGTCAGAGAAGAGAGGTCCATGTGCTGGGTGAGCCAGGTTGTAATTGAGAAGCCTGGGAAAAGGCAGTGTTTTCCCCATTTGGAAGGAGGTAGTGGCGGCCTCAAGGCTGACTGAAAGACATTGCTGTTACCCGTCTGCTAGTCACTTGTAGGAATGCCTCAGTGAAAAAGTGCCTTTTCTCCTACGAAACCAGGTGGTCTCCAGGGCCTTGCTAGGAGTTCATCCCACGCTTGCCCCAGCTAAAGTGCGGAGTAAATGCGACCCCTAGCCTCAAGGTAAGCACGAGTGTCTCCCAGCAGCAAAGTTTGGGGTGCAGCCACCTCCATGAATCCTGACTCGAGAGGGTGCTTTAACCCCCGTACGGCTTTCCGTAGGCCTGAGAGAATTCCCTTCTGAGGGAGAGCGTGTGTGCTGTGAGTCCCCTCTTTGTTTTCCGAGCCACATAACACAGCCCAGACGGTTGGGGTCAACTCTTTCTACGCAGAGGGAAGGGCAACGATCTGCCTCTCGCTTGCATAGCTTGATTTCTACAGCTGTCGGGCAGCCCCAGGACAGCGTTTCTGCCAGTATTACATTCAACGTGGCTCTCCCTCTGCGGAGGCCCTCTGAACTGCACTGAAAGAATCCCTGGGCCTCAAGTGCATCCTGGCCACTCTTCCCTGTCCTCTCTCTGTTGTGACGCAAGGTACACTGTAGGTCCAGCCTGAGAGAAAATACAGGAAAACCGGTACAATTGGGAGACGTTTGGACGATCCGAAGCCACCTAGGCCTGACTAAGTCATTAAGCGGGTAATGCTACTCGTGGCATGCAAAAACACCCCGCGTCCAACCAGGTGTGAGCATAGAAAGGCCCAGTGTGGCTCCAAGTCTCCAGTCGTCAGTCAGAGAGGGCCGGGAACTGCGCTGTGGGGTCACGTTGGAAACCGGAGCATGTGGCAGAAGCCCGACTTTCCCCCTTTGGAAAGCAACTTCGGTGCAGCTTCCAAGCTGCCTGAAAACCACACCAGCAGGATACTATTCACTCCACGGATGCCTCTGAGGAGCAGTGAGGTTTTCCAAAAGAAACCAGGTGCTTGCCGTTCCTTCCTGGGCGCTCACCGCAGGGCATACTGTAGTTAGAGTGCCAACTCTATGTGTCCTCTAGTCTGGAGGTCAGGTGCACCTTTTCCCACGACCAGA
This sequence comes from Hyperoodon ampullatus, assembly GCF_949752795.1. Classification (NCBI taxonomy): domain Eukaryota; kingdom Metazoa; phylum Chordata; class Mammalia; order Artiodactyla; family Ziphiidae; genus Hyperoodon; species Hyperoodon ampullatus. Next base: position 139,481 of record NW_027641047.1, on the reverse strand, counting down.
GAGATACGGGTGCACCAGTTTGCAGGAAGTCTTAGCCAATGGACGGCGTCAGCTTTAGTATGCCTCAGAGCGCTCAAGACTCTCACGTGGGCACGTCTTTCCAAGGAAGGACACTGTGTACCAAAAGCCTTCTGAGCAGAGTCAAGGGCTACACAGCTCTGGGAACATCCCTCACTGTGCAGTTGGAAGGGCCGGGAACTAAGAAGGTGTTCTCCTATGGCTAGCGTTCCACAGCTTGGAAAGAGCCTCAGGAACACGGTTCTTGGCAGCCTTTCTTTCCATGCGGGTCTGCCACGTTGAGGAAACCTACGCTGCCCTGAGAGAAACCACCGGGGCTCCAATTCAGTGTGGGGACTCCTGCTCGACGGCCCTCTAAGTGACACGGAGAACTAGACATTAGGTCCAGCCCGAAAGGAAGTGGAGATTCACCCTGAGCATTGCTAGGCATCTGGAACATCCTAAGTCACCTAGGCCTCCTGAGGGCTTTCAGAGGATTATGCCATTCACCCCATGCAGAACACACTGCATCCAAAAGTTGCATCGCAGAAGGCCGAATTGTGTTCCAAGGGTCTCCTTTGGGTTGTCAGAGAAGAGAGGTGCATGTGCTGGGTGAGCCAGGTTGTAATTGAGAAGCCTGGGAAAAAGCAGTGTTTTCCCCATTTGGAAGGGGGTAGTGGCGGCCTCAAGGCTGACTGAAAGACATTGCTGTTACCCGTCTGCTAGTCACTTGTAGGAATGCCTCAGTGAAGAAAGTGCCTTTTCTCCTACGAAACCAGGTGGTCTCCAGGGCCTTGCTAGGAGTTCATCCCACGCTTGCCCCAGCTAAAGTGCGGAGTAAATGCGACCCCTAGCCTCAAGGTAAGCACGAGTGTCTCCCAGCAGCAAAGTTCGGGGTGCAGCCACCTCCATGAACCCTGACTCGAGAGGGTGCTTTAACCCCCGTACGGCTTTCCGTAGGCCTGAGAGAATTCCCTTCTGAGGGAGAGCGTGTGTGCTGTGAGTCCCCTCTTTGTTTTCCGAGCCACATAACACAGCCCAGACGGTTGGGGTCAACTCTTTCTACGCAGAGGGAAGGGCAACGATCTGCCTCTCGCTTGCATAGCTTGATTTCTACAGCTGTCGGGCAGCCCCAGGACAGCGTTTCTGCCAGTATTACATTCAACGTGGCTCTCCCTCTGCGGAGGCCCTCTGAACTGCACTGAAAGAATCCCTGGGCCTCAAGTGCATCCTGGCCACTCTTCCCTGTCCTCTCTCTGTTGTGACGCAAGGTACACTGTAGGTCCAGCCTGAGAGAAAATACAGGAAAACCGGTACAATTGGGAGGCGTTTGGACGATCCGAAGCCACCTAGGCCTGACTAAGTCATTAAGCGGGTAATGCTACTCGTGGCATGCAAAAACACCCCGCGTCCAACCAGGTGTGAGCATAGAAAGGCCCAGTGTGGCTCCAAGTCTCCAGTCGTCAGTCAGAGAGGGCCGGGAACTGCGCTGTGGGGTCACGTTGGAAACCGGAGCATGTGGCAGAAGCCCGACTTTCCCCCTTTGGAAAGCAACTTCGGTGCAGCTTCCAAGCTGCCTGAAAACCACACCAGCAGGATACTATTCACTCCACGGATGCCTCTGAGGAGCAGCGAGGTTTTCCAAAAGAAACCAGGTGCTTGCCGTTCCTTCCTGGGCGCTCACCGCAGGGCATACTGTAGTTAGAGTGCCAACTCTATGTGTCCTCTAGTCTGGAGGTCAGGTGCACCTTTTCCCACGACCAGAGAGATACGGGTGCACCAGTTTGCAGGAAGTCTTAGTCAATGGACGGCGTCAGCTTTAGTATGCCTCAGAGCGCTCAAGACTCTCACGTGGGCACGTCTTTCCAAGGAAGGACACTGTGTACCAAAAGCCTTCTGAGCAGAGTCAAGGGCTACACAGCTCTGGGAACATCCCTCACTGTGCAGTTGGAAGGGCCGGGAACTAAGAAGGTGTTCTCCTATGGCTAGCGTTCCACAGCTTGGAAAGAGCCTCAGGAACACGGTTCTTGGCAGCCTTTCTTTCCATGCGGGTCTGCGACGTTGAGGAAACCTACGCTGCCCTGAGAGAAACCACCGGGGCTCCAATTCAGTGTGGGGACTCCTGCTCGACGGCCCTCTAAGTGACACGGAGAACTAGACATTAGGTCCAGCCCGAAAGGAAGTGGAGATTCACCCTGAGCATTGCTAGGCATCTGGAACATCCAAAGTCACCTAGGCCTCCTGAGGGCTTTCAGAGGATTATGCCATTCACCCCATGCAGAACACACTGCATCCAAAAGTTGCATCGCAGAAGGCCGAATTGTGTTCCAAGGGTCTCCTTTGGGTTGTCAGAGAAGAGAGGTCCATGTGCTGGGTGAGCCAGGTTGTAATTGAGAAGCCTGGGAAAAGGCAGTGTTTTCCCCATTTGGAAGGGGGTAGTGGCGGCCTCAAGGCTGACTGAAAGACATTGCTGTTACCCGTCTGCTAGTCACTTGTAGGAATGCCTCAGTGAAGAAAGTGCCTTTTCTCCTACGAAACCAGGTGGTCTCCAGGGCCTTGCTAGGAGTTCATCCCACGCTTGCCCCAGCTAAAGTGCGGAGTAAATGCGACCCCTAGCCTCAAGGTAAGCACGAGTGTCTCCCAGCAGCAAAGTTTGGGGTGCAGCCACCTCCATGAACCCTGACTCGAGAGGGTGCTTTAACCCCCGTACGGCTTTCCGTAGGCCTGAGAGAATTCCCTTCTGAGGGAGAGCGTGTGTGCTGTGAGTCCCCTCTTTGTTTTCCGAGCCACATAACACAGCCCAGACGGTTGGGGTCAACTCTTTCTACGCAGAGGGAAGGGCAACGATCTGCCTCTCGCTTGCATAGCTTGATTTCTACAGCTGTCGGGCAGCCCCAGGACAGCGTTTCTGCCAGTATTACATTCAACGTGGCTCTCCCTCTGCGGAGGCCCTCTGAGCTGCACTGAAAGAATCCCTGGGCCTCAAGTGCATCCTGGCCACTCTTCCCTGTCCTCTCTCTGTTGTGACGCAAGGTACACTGTAGGTCCAGCCTGAGAGAAAATACAGGAAAACCGGTACAATTGGGAGGCGTTTGGACGATCCGAAGCCACCTAGGCCTGACTAAGTCATTAAGCGGGTAATGCTACTCGTGGCATGCAAAAACACCCCGCGTCCAACCAGGTGTGAGCATAGAAAGGCCCAGTGTGGCTCCAAGTCTCCAGTCGTCAGTCAGAGAGGGCCGGGAACTGCGCTGTGGTGTCACGTTGGAAACTGGAGCATGTGGCAGAAGCCCGACTTTCCCCCTTTGGAAAGCAACTTCGGTGCAGCTTCCAAGCTGCCTGAAAACCACACCAGCAGGATACTATTCACTCCACGGATGCCTCTGAGGAGCAGTGAGGTTTTCCAAAAGAAACCAGGTGCTTGCCGTTCCTTCCTGGGCGCTCACCGCAGGGCATACTGTAGTTAGAGTGCCAACTCTATGTGTCCTCTAGTCTGGAGGTCAGGTGCACCTTTTCCCACGACCAGAGAGATACGGGTGCACCAGTTTGCAGGAAGTCTTAGCCAATGGACGGCGTCAGCTTTAGTATGCCTCAGAGCGCTCAAGACTCTCACGTGGGCACGTCTTTCCAAGGAAGGACACTGTGTACCAAAAGCCTTCTGAGCAGAGTCAAGGGCTACACAGCTCTGGGAACATCCCTCACTGTGCAGTTGGAAGGGCCGGGAACTAAGAAGGTGTTCTCCTATGGCTAGCGTTCCACAGCTTGGAAAGAGCCTCAGGAACACGGTTCTTGGCAGCCTTTCTTTCCATGCGGGTCTGCCACGTTGAGGAAACCTACGCTGCCCTGAGAGAAACCACCGGGGCTCCAATTCAGTGTGGGGACTCCTGCTCGACGGCCCTCTAAGTGACACGGAGAACTAGACATTAGGTCCAGCCCGAAAGGAAGTGGAGATTCACCCTGAGCATTGCTAGGCATCTGGAACATCCAAAGTCACCTAGGCCTCCTGCGGGCTTTCAGAGGATTATGCCATTCACCCCATGCAGAACACACTGCATCCAAAAGTTGCATCGCAGAAGGCCGAATTGTGTTCCAAGGGTCTCCTTTGGGTTGTCAGAGAAGAGAGGTCCATGTGCTGGGTGAGCCAGGTTGTAATTGAGAAGCCTGGGAAAAGGCAGTGTTTTCCCCATTTGGAAGGAGGTAGTGGCGGCCTCAAGGCTGACTGAAAGACATTGCTGTTACCCGTCTGCTAGTCACTTGTAGGAATGCCTCAGTGAAAAAGTGCCTTTTCTCCTACGAAACCAGGTGGTCTCCAGGGCCTTGCTAGGAGTTCATCCCACGCTTGCCCCAGCTAAAGTGCGGAGTAAATGCGACCCCTAGCCTCAAGGTAAGCACGAGTGTCTCCCAGCAGCAAAGTTTGGGGTGCAGCCACCTCCATGAATCCTGACTCGAGAGGGTGCTTTAACCCCCGTACGGCTTTCCGTAGGCCTGAGAGAATTCCCTTCTGAGGGAGAGCGTGTGTGCTGTGAGTCCCCTCTTTGTTTTCCGAGCCACATAACACAGCCCAGACGGTTGGGGTCAACTCTTTCTACGCAGAGGGAAGGGCAACGATCTGCCTCTCGCTTGCATAGCTTGATTTCTACAGCTGTCGGGCAGCCCCAGGACAGCGTTTCTGCCAGTATTACATTCAACGTGGCTCTCCCTCTGCGGAGGCCCTCTGAACTGCACTGAAAGAATCCCTGGGCCTCAAGTGCATCCTGGCCACTCTTCCCTGTCCTCTCTCTGTTGTGACGCAAGGTACACTGTAGGTCCAGCCTGAGAGAAAATACAGGAAAACCGGTACAATTGGGAGACGTTTGGACGATCCGAAGCCACCTAGGCCTGACTAAGTCATTAAGCGGGTAATGCTACTCGTGGCATGCAAAAACACCCCGCGTCCAACCAGGTGTGAGCATAGAAAGGCCCAGTGTGGCTCCAAGTCTCCAGTCGTCAGTCAGAGAGGGCCGGGAACTGCGCTGTGGGGTCACGTTGGAAACCGGAGCATGTGGCAGAAGCCCGACTTTCCCCCTTTGGAAAGCAACTTCGGTGCAGCTTCCAAGCTGCCTGAAAACCACACCAGCAGGATACTATTCACTCCACGGATGCCTCTGAGGAGCAGTGAGGTTTTCCAAAAGAAACCAGGTGCTTGCCGTTCCTTCCTGGGCGCTCACCGCAGGGCATACTGTAGTTAGAGTGCCAACTCTATGTGTCCTCTAGTCTGGAGGTCAGGTGCACCTTTTCCCACGACCAGAGAGATACGGGTGCACCAGTTTGCAGGAAGTCTTAGCCAATGGACGGCGTCAGCTTTAGTATGCCTCAGAGCGCTCAAGACTCTCACGTGGGCACGTCTTTCCAAGGAAGGACACTGTGTACCAAAAGCCTTCTGAGCAGAGTCAAGGGCTACACAGCTCTGGGAACATCCCTCACTGTGCAGTTGGAAGGGCCGGGAACTAAGAAGGTGTTCTCCTATGGCTAGCGTTCCACAGCTTGGAAAGAGCCTCAGGAACACGGTTCTTGGCAGCCTTTCTTTCCATGCGGGTCTGCCACGTTGAGGAAACCTACGCTGCCCTGAGAGAAACCACCGGGGCTCCAATTCAGTGTGGGGACTCCTGCTCGACGGCCCTCTAAGTGACACGGAGAACTAGACATTAGGTCCAGCCCGAAAGGAAGTGGAGATTCACCCTGAGCATTGCTAGGCATCTGGAACATCCAAAGTCACCTAGGCCTCCTGCGGGCTTTCAGAGGATTATGCCATTCACCCCATGCAGAACACACTGCATCCAAAAGTTGCATCGCAGAAGGCCGAATTGTGTTCCAAGGGTCTCCTTTGGGTTGTCAGAGAAGAGAGGTGCATGTGCTGGGTGAGCCAGGTTGTAATTGAGAAGCCTGGGAAAAAGCAGTGTTTTCCCCATTTGGAAGGGGGTAGTGGCGGCCTCAAGGCTGACTGAAAGACATTGCTGTTACCCGTCTGCTAGTCACTTGTAGGAATGCCTCAGTGAAGAAAGTGCCTTTTCTCCTACGAAACCAGGTGGTCTCCAGGGCCTTGCTAGGAGTTCATCCCACGCTTGCCCCAGCTAAAGTGCGGAGTAAATGCGACCCCTAGCCTCAAGGTAAGCACGAGTGTCTCCCAGCAGCAAAGTTCGGGGTGCAGCCACCTCCATGAACCCTGACTCGAGAGGGTGCTTTAACCCCCGTACGGCTTTCCGTAGGCCTGAGAGAATTCCCTTCTGAGGGAGAGCGTGTGTGCTGTGAGTCCCCTCTTTGTTTTCCGAGCCACATAACACAGCCCAGACGGTTGGGGTCAACTCTTTCTACGCAGAGGGAAGGGCAACGATCTGCCTCTCGCTTGCATAGCTTGATTTCTACAGCTGTCGGGCAGCCCCAGGACAGCGTTTCTGCCAGTATTACATTCAACGTGGCTCTCCCTCTGCGGAGGCCCTCTGAACTGCACTGAAAGAATCCCTGGGCCTCAAGTGCATCCTGGCCACTCTTCCCTGTCCTCTCTCTGTTGTGACGCAAGGTACACTGTAGGTCCAGCCTGAGAGAAAATACAGGAAAACCGGTACAATTGGGAGACGTTTGGACGATCCGAAGCCACCTAGGCCTGACTAAGTCATTAAGCGGGTAATGCTACTCGTGGCACGCAAAAACACCCCGCGTCCAACCAGGTGTGAGCATAGAAAGGCCCAGTGTGGCTCCAAGTCTCCAGTCGTCAGTCAGAGAGGGCCGGGAACTGCGCTGTGGGGTCACGTTGGAAACTGGAGCATGTGGCAGAAGCCCGACTTTCCCCCTTTGGAAAGCAACTTCGGTGCAGCTTCCAAGCTGCCTGAAAACCACACCAGCAGGATACTATTCACTCCACGGATGCCTCTGAGGAGCAGTGAGGTTTTCCAAAAGAAACCAGGTGCTTGCCGTTCCTTCCTGGGCGCTCACCGCAGGGCATACTGTAGTTAGAGTGCCAACTCTATGTGTCCTCTAGTCTGGAGGTCAGGTGCACCTTTTCCCACGACCAGAGAGATACGGGTGCACCAGTTTGCAGGAAGTCTTAGCCAATGGACGGCGTCAGCTTTAGTATGCCTCAGAGCGCTCAAGACTCTCACGTGGGCACGTCTTTCCAAGGAAGGACACTGTGTACCAAAAGCCTTCTGAGCAGAGTCAAGGGCTACACAGCTCTGGGAACATCCCTCACTGTGCAGTTGGAAGGGCCGGGAACTAAGAAGGTGTTCTCCTATGGCTAGCGTTCCACAGCTTGGAAAGAGCCTCAGGAACACGGTTCTTGGCAGCCTTTCTTTCCATGCGGGTCTGCCACGTTGAGGAAACCTACGCTGCCCTGAGAGAAACCACCGGGGCTCCAATTCAGTGTGGGGACTCCTGCTCGACGGCCCTCTAAGTGACACGGAGAACTAGACATTAGGTCCAGCCCGAAAGGAAGTGGAGATTCACCCTGAGCATTGCTAGGCATCTGGAACATCCAAAGTCACCTAGGCCTCCTGAGGGCTTTCAGAGGATTATGCCATTCACCACATGCAGAACACACTGCATCCAAAAGTTGCATCGCAGAAGGCCGAATTGTGTTCCAAGGGTCTCCTTTGGGTTGTCAGAGAAGAGAGGTGCATGTGCTGGGTGAGCCAGGTTGTAATTGAGAAGCCTGGGAAAAAGCAGTGTTTTCCCCATTTGGAAGGGGGTAGTGGCGGCCTCAAGGCTGACTGAAAGACATTGCTGTTACCCGTCTGCTAGTCACTTGTAGGAATGCCTCAGTGAAGAAAGTGCCTTTTCTCCTACGAAACCAGGTGGTCTCCAGGGCCTTGCTAGGAGTTCATCCCACGCTTGCCCCAGCTAAAGTGCGGAGTAAATGCGACCCCTAGCCTCAAGGTAAGCACGAGTGTCTCCCAGCAGCAAAGTTCGGGGTGCAGCCACCTCCATGAACCCTGACTCGAGAGGGTGCTTTAACCCCCGTACGGCTTTCCGTAGGCCTGAGAGAATTCCCTTCTGAGGGAGAGCGTGTGTGCTGTGAGTCCCCTCTTTGTTTTCCGAGCCACATAACACAGCCCAGACGGTTGGGGTCAACTCTTTCTACGCAGAGGGAAGGGCAACGATCTGCCTCTTGCTTGCATAGCTTGATTTCTACAGCTGTCGGGCAGCCCCAGGACAGCGTTTCTGCCAGTATTACATTCAACGTGGCTCTCCCTCTGCGGAGGCCCTCTGAACTGCACTGAAAGAATCCCTGGGCCTCAAGTGCATCCTGGCCACTCTTCCCTGTCCTCTCTCTGTTGTGACGCAAGGTACACTGTAGGTCCAGCCTGAGAGAAAATACAGGAAAACCGGTACAATTGGGAGGCGTTTGGACGATCCGAAGCCACCTAGGCCTGACTAAGTCATTAAGCGGGTAATGCTACTCGTGGCATGCAAAAACACCCCGCGTCCAACCAGGTGTGAGCATAGAAAGGCCCAGTGTGGCTCCAAGTCTCCAGTCGTCAGTCAGAGAGGGCCGGGAACTGCGCTGTGGGGTCACGTTGGAAACCGGAGCATGTGGCAGAAGCCCGACTTTCCCCCTTTGGAAAGCAACTTCGGTGCAGCTTCCAAGCTGCCTGAAAACCACACCAGCAGGATACTATTCACTCCACGGATGCCTCTGAGGAGCAGCGAGGTTTTCCAAAAGAAACCAGGTGCTTGCCGTTCCTTCCTGGGCGCTCACCGCAGGGCATACTGTAGTTAGAGTGCCAACTCTATGTGTCCTCTAGTCTGGAGGTCAGGTGCACCTTTTCCCACGACCAGAGAGATACGGGTGCACCAGTTTGCAGGAAGTCTTAGTCAATGGACGGCGTCAGCTTTAGTATGCCTCAGAGCGCTCAAGACTCTCACGTGGGCACGTCTTTCCAAGGAAGGACACTGTGTACCAAAAGCCTTCTGAGCAGAGTCAAGGGCTACACAGCTCTGGGAACATCCCTCACTGTGCAGTTGGAAGGGCCGGGAACTAAGAAGGTGTTCTCCTATGGCTAGCGTTCCACAGCTTGGAAAGAGCCTCAGGAACACGGTTCTTGGCAGCCTTTCTTTCCATGCGGGTCTGCCACGTTGAGGAAACCTACGCTGCCCTGAGAGAAACCACCGGGGCTCCAATTCAGTGTGGGGACTCCTGCTCGACGGCCCTCTAAGTGACACGGAGAACTAGACATTAGGTCCAGCCCGAAAGGAAGTGGAGATTCACCCTGAGCATTGCTAGGCATCTGGAACATCCAAAGTCACCTAGGCCTCCTGCGGGCTTTCAGAGGATTATGCCATTCACCCCATGCAGAACACACTGCATCCAAAAGTTGCATCGCAGAAGGCCGAATTGTGTTCCAAGGGTCTCCTTTGGGTTGTCAGAGAAGAGAGGTCCATGTGCTGGGTGAGCCAGGTTGTAATTGAGAAGCCTGGGAAAAGGCAGTGTTTTCCACATTTGGAAGGAGGTAGTGGCGGCCTCAAGGCTGACTGAAAGACATTGCTGTTACCCGTCTGCTAGTCACTTGTAGGAATGCCTCAGTGAAGAAAGTGCCTTTTCTCCTACGAAACCAGGTGGTCTCCAGGGCCTTGCTAGGAGTTCATCCCACGCTTGCCCCAGCTAAAGTGCGGAGTAAATGCGACCCCTAGCCTCAAGGTAAGCACGAGTGTCTCCCAGCAGCAAAGTTCGGGGTGCAGCCACCTCCATGAACCCTGACTCGAGAGGGTGCTTTAACCCCCGTACGGCTTTCCGTAGGCCTGAGAGAATTCCCTTCTGAGGGAGAGCGTGTGTGCTGTGAGTCCCCTCTTTGTTTTCCGAGCCACATAACACAGCCCAGACGGTTGGGGTCAACTCTTTCTACGCAGAGGGAAGGGCAACGATCTGCCTCTCGCTTGCATAGCTTGATTTCTACAGCTGTCGGGCAGCCCCAGGACAGCGTTTCTGCCAGTATTACATTCAACGTGGCTCTCCCTCTGCGGAGGCCCTCTGAACTGCACTGAAAGAATCCCTGGGCCTCAAGTGCATCCTGGCCACTCTTCCCTGTCCTCTCTCTGTTGTGACGCAAGGTACACTGTAGGTCCAGCCTGAGAGAAAATACAGGAAAACCGGTACAATTGGGAGACGTTTGGACGATCCGAAGCCACCTAGGCCTGACTAAGTCATTAAGCGGGTAATGCTACTCGTGGCATGCAAAAACACCCCGCGTCCAACCAGGTGTGAGCATAGAAAGGCCCAGTGTGGCTCCAAGTCTCCAGTCGTCAGTCAGAGAGGGCCGGGAACTGCGCTGTGGGGTCACGTTGGAAACCGGAGCATGTGGCAGAAGCCCGACTTTCCCCCTTTGGAAAGCAACTTCGGTGCAGCTTCCAAGCTGCCTGAAAACCACACCAGCAGGATACTATTCACTCCACGGATGCCTCTGAGGAGCAGTGAGGTTTTCCAAAAGAAACCAGGTGCTTGCCGTTCCTTCCTGGGCGCTCACCGCAGGGCATACTGTAGTTAGAGTGCCAACTCTATGTGTCCTCTAGTCTGGAGGTCAGGTGCACCTTTTCCCACGACCAGAGAGATACGGGTGCACCAGTTTGCAGGAAGTCTTAGCCAATGGACGGCGTCAGCTTTAGTATGCCTCAGAGCGCTCAAGACTCTCACGTGGGCACGTCTTTCCAAGGAAGGACACTGTGTACCAAAAGCCTTCTGAGCAGAGTCAAGGGCTACACAGCTCTGGGAACATCCCTCACTGTGCAGTTGGAAGGGCCGGGAACTAAGAAGGTGTTCTCCTATGGCTAGCGTTCCACAGCTTGGAAAGAGCCTCAGGAACACGGTTCTTGGCAGCCTTTCTTTCCATGCGGGTCTGCCACGTTGAGGAAACCTACGCTGCCCTGAGAGAAACCACCGGGGCTCCAATTCAGTGTGGGGACTCCTGCTCGACGGCCCTCTAAGTGACACGGAGAACTAGACATTAGGTCCAGCCCGAAAGGAAGTGGAGATTCACCCTGAGCATTGCTAGGCATCTGGAACATCCAAAGTCACCTAGGCCTCCTGAGGGCTTTCAGAGGATTATGCCATTCACCACATGCAGAACACACTGCATCCAAAAGTTGCATCGCAGAAGGCCGAATTGTGTTCCAAGGGTCTCCTTTGGGTTGTCAGAGAAGAGAGGTGCATGTGCTGGGTGAGCCAGGTTGTAATTGAGAAGCCTGGGAAAAAGCAGTGTTTTCCCCATTTGGAAGGGGGTAGTGGCGGCCTCAAGGCTGACTGAAAGACATTGCTGTTACCCGTCTGCTAGTCACTTGTAGGAATGCCTCAGTGAAGAAAGTGCCTTTTCTCCTACGAAACCAGGTGGTCTCCAGGGCCTTGCTAGGAGTTCATCCCACGCTTGCCCCAGCTAAAGTGCGGAGTAAATGCGACCCCTAGCCTCAAGGTAAGCACGAGTGTCTCCCAGCAGCAAAGTTCGGGGTGCAGCCACCTCCATGAACCCTGACTCGAGAGGGTGCTTTAACCCCCGTACAGCTTTCCGTAGGCCTGAGAGAATTCCCTTCTGAGGGAGAGCGTGTGTGCTGTGAGTCCCCTCTTTGTTTTCCGAGCCACATAACACAGCCCAGACGGTTGGGGTCAACTCTTTCTACGCAGAGGGAAGGGCAACGATCTGCCTCTCGCTTGCATAGCTTGATTTCTACAGCTGTCGGGCAGCCCCAGGACAGCGTTTCTGCCAGTATTACATTCAACGTGGCTCTCCCTCTGCGGAGGCCCTCTGAACTGCACTGAAAGAATCCCTGGGCCTCAAGTGCATCCTGGCCACTCTTCCCTGTCCTCTCTCTGTTGTGACGCAAGGTACACTGTAGGTCCAGCCTGAGAGAAAATACAGGAAAACCGGTACAATTGGGAGGCGTTTGGACGATCCGAAGCCACCTAGGCCTGACTAAGTCATTAAGCGGGTAATGCTACTCGTGGCATGCAAAAACACCCCGCGTCCAACCAGGTGTGAGCATAGAAAGGCCCAGTGTGGCTCCAAGTCTCCAGTCGTCAGTCAGAGAGGGCCGGGAACTGCGCTGTGGGGTCACGTTGGAAACCGGAGCATGTGGCAGAAGCCCGACTTTCCCCCTTTGGAAAGCAACTTCGGTGCAGCTTCCAAGCTGCCTGAAAACCACACCAGCAGGATACTATTCACTCCACGGATGCCTCTGAGGAGCAGCGAGGTTTTCCAAAAGAAACCAGGTGCTTGCCGTTCCTTCCTGGGCGCTCACCGCAGGGCATACTGTAGTTAGAGTGCCAACTCTATGTGTCCTCTAGTCTGGAGGTCAGGTGCACCTTTTCCCACGACCAGAGAGATACGGGTGCACCAGTTTGCAGGAAGTCTTAGTCAATGGACGGCGTCAGCTTTAGTATGCCTCAGAGCGCTCAAGACTCTCACGTGGGCACGTCTTTCCAAGGAAGGACACTGTGTACCAAAAGCCTTCTGAGCAGAGTCAAGGGCTACACAGCTCTGGGAACATCCCTCACTGTGCAGTTGGAAGGGCCGGGAACTAAGAAGGTGTTCTCCTATGGCTAGCGTTCCACAGCTTGGAAAGAGCCTCAGGAACACGGTTCTTGGCAGCCTTTCTTTCCATGCGGGTCTGCCACGTTGAGGAAACCTACGCTGCCCTGAGAGAAACCACCGGGGCTCCAATTCAGTGTGGGGACTCCTGCTCGACGGCCCTCTAAGTGACACGGAGAACTAGACATTAGGTCCAGCCCGAAAGGAAGTGGAGATTCACCCTGAGCATTGCTAGGCATCTGGAACATCCAAAGTCACCTAGGCCTCCTGCGGGCTTTCAGAGGATTATGCCATTCACCCCATGCAGAACACACTGCATCCAAAAGTTGCATCGCAGAAGGCCGAATTGTGTTCCAAGGGTCTCCTTTGGGTTGTCAGAGAAGAGAGGTCCATGTGCTGGGTGAGCCAGGTTGTAATTGAGAAGCCTGGGAAAAGGCAGTGTTTTCCCCATTTGGAAGGAGGTAGTGGCGGCCTCAAGGCTGACTGAAAGACATTGCTGTTACCCGTCTGCTAGTCACTTGTAGGAATGCCTCAGTGAAGAAAGTGCCTTTTCTCCTACGAAACCAGGTGGTCTCCAGGGCCTTGCTAGGAGTTCATCCCACGCTTGCCCCAGCTAAAGTGCGGAGTAAATGCGACCCCTAGCCTCAAGGTAAGCACGAGTGTCTCCCAGCAGCAAAGTTCGGGGTGCAGCCACCTCCATGAACCCTGACTCGAGAGGGTGCTTTAACCCCCGTACGGCTTTCCGTAGGCCTGAGAGAATTCCCTTCTGAGGGAGAGCGTGTGTGCTGTGAGTCCCCTCTTTGTTTTCCGAGCCACATAACACAGCCCAGACGGTTGGGGTCAACTCTTTCTACGCAGAGGGAAGGGCAACGATCTGCCTCTCGCTTGCATAGCTTGATTTCTACAGCTGTCGGGCAGCCCCAGGACAGCATTTCTGCCAGTATTACATTCAACGTGGCTCTCCCTCTGCGGAGGCCCTCTGAGCTGCACTGAAAGAATCCCTGGGCCTCAAGTGCATCCTGGCCACTCTTCCCTGTCCTCTCTCTGTTGTGACGCAAGGTACACTGTAGGTCCAGCCTGAGAGAAAATACAGGAAAACCGGTACAATTGGGAGGCGTTTGGACGATCCGAAGCCACCTAGGCCTGACTAAGTCATTAAGCGGGTAATGCTACTCGTGGCATGCAAAAACACCCCGCGTCCAACCAGGTGTGAGCATAGAAAGGCCCAGTGTGGCTCCAAGTCTCCAGTCGTCAGTCAGAGAGGGCCGGGAACTGCGCTGTGGGGTCACGTTGGAAACCGGAGCATGTGGCAGAAGCCCGACTTTCCCCCTTTGGAAAGCAACTTCGGTGCAGCTTCCAAGCTGCCTGAAAACCACACCAGCAGGATACTATTCACTCCACGGATGCCTCTGAGGAGCAGCGAGGTTTTCCAAAAGAAACCAGGTGCTTGCCGTTCCTTCCTGGGCGCTCACCGCAGGGCATACTGTAGTTAGAGTGCCAACTCTATGTGTCCTCTAGTCTGGAGGTCAGGTGCACCTTTTCCCATGACCAGAGAGATACGGGTGCACCAGTTTGCAGGAAGTCTTAGCCAATGGACGGCGTCAGCTTTAGTATGCCTCAGAGCGCTCAAGACTCTCACGTGGGCACGTCTTTCCAAGGAAGGACACTGTGTACCAAAAGCCTTCTGAGCAGAGTCAAGGGCTACACAGCTCTGGGAACATCCCTCACTGTGCAGTTGGAAGGGCCGGGAACTAAGAAGGTGTTCTCCTATGGCTAGCGTTCCACAGCTTGGAAAGAGCCTCAGGAACACGGTTCTTGGCAGCCTTTCTTTCCATGCGGGTCTGCCACGTTGAGGAAACCTACGCTGCCCTGAGAGAAACCACCGGGGCTCCAATTCAGTGTGGGGACTCCTGCTCGACGGCCCTCTAAGTGACACGGAGAACTAGACATTAGGTCCAGCCCGAAAGGAAGTGGAGATTCACCCTGAGCATTGCTAGGCATCTGGAACATCCAAAGTCACCTAGGCCTCCTGAGGGCTTTCAGAGGATTATGCCATTCACCCCATGTAGAACACACTGCATCCAAAAGTTGCATCGCAGAAGGCCGAATTGTGTTCCAAGGGTCTCCTTTGGGTTGTCAGAGAAGAGAGGTCCATGTGCTGGGTGAGCCAGGTTGTAATTGAGAAGCCTGGGAAAAGGCAGTGTTTTCCCCATTTGGAAGGGGGTAGTGGCGGCCTCAAGGCTGACTGAAAGACATTGCTGTTACCCGTCTGCTAGTCACTTGTAGGAATGCCTCAGTGAAGAAAGTGCCTTTTCTCCTACGAAACCAGGTGGTCTCCAGGGCCTTGCTAGGAGTTCATCCCACGCTTGCCCTAGCTAAAGTGCGGAGTAAATGCGACCCCTAGCCTCAAGGTAAGCACGAGTGTCTCCCAGCAGCAAAGTTTGGGGTGCAGCCACCTCCATGAACCCTGACTCGAGAGGGTGCTTTAACCCCCGTACGGCTTTCCGTAGGCCTGAGAGAATTCCCTTCTGAGGGAGAGCGTGTGTGCTGTGAGTCCCCTCTTTGTTTTCCGAGCCACATAACACAGCCCAGACGGTTGGGGTCAACTCTTTCTACGCAGAGGGAAGGGCAACGATCTGCCTCTCGCTTGCATAGCTTGATTTCTACAGCTGTCGGGCAGCCCCAGGACAGCGTTTCTGCCAGTATTACATTCAACGTGGCTCTCCCTCTGCGGAGGCCCTCTGAACTGCACTGAAAGAATCCCTGGGCCTCAAGTGCATCCTGGCCACTCTTCCCTGTCCTCTCTCTGTTGTGACGCAAGGTACACTGTAGGTCCAGCCTGAGAGAAAATACAGGAAAACCGGTACAATTGGGAGGCGTTTGGACGATCCGAAGCCACCTAGGCCTGACTAAGTCATTAAGCGGGTAATGCTACTCGTGGCATGCAAAAACACCCCGCGTCCAACCAGGTGTGAGCATAGAAAGGCCCAGTGTGGCTCCAAGTCTCCAGTCGTCAGTCAGAGAGGGCCGGGAACTGCGCTGTGGGGTCACTTTGGAAACTGGAGCATGTGGCAGAAGCCCGACTTTCCCCCTTTGGAAAGCAACTTCGGTGCAGCTTCCAAGCTGCCTGAAAACCACACCAGCAGGATACTATTCACTCCACGGATGCCTCTGAGGAGCAGTGAGGTTTTCCAAAAGAAACCAGGTGCTTGCCGTTCCTTCCTGGGCGCTCACCGCAGGGCATACTGTAGTTAGAGTGCCAACTCTATGTGTCCTCTAGTCTGGAGGTCAGGTGCACCTTTTCCCATGACCAGAGAGATACGGGTGCACCAGTTTGCAGGAAGTCTTAGCCAATGGACGGCGTCAGCTTTAGTATGCCTCAGAGCGCTCAAGACTCTCACGTGGGCACGTCTTTCCAAGGAAGGACACTGTGTACCAAAAGCCTTCTGAGCAGAGTCAAGGGCTACACAGCTCTGGGAACATCCCTCACTGTGCAGTTGGAAGGGCCGGGAACTAAGAAGGTGTTCTCCTATGGCTAGCGTTCCACAGCTTGGAAAGAGCCTCAGGAACACGGTTCTTGGCAGCCTTTCTTTCCATGCGGGTCTGCCACGTTGAGGAAACCTACGCTGCCCTGAGAGAAACCACCGGGGCTCCAATTCAGTGTGGGGACTCCTGCTCGACGGCCCTCTAAGTGACACGGAGAACTAGACATTAGGTCCAGCCCGAAAGGAAGTGGAGATTCACCCTGAGCATTGCTAGGCATCTGGAACATCCAAAGTCACCTAGGCCTCCTGCGGGCTTTCAGAGGATTATGCCATTCACCCCATGCAGAACACACTGCATCCAAAAGTTGCATCGCAGAAGGCCGAATTGTGTTCCAAGGGTCTCCTTTGGGTTGTCAGAGAAGAGAGGTCCATGTGCTGGGTGAGCCAGGTTGTAATTGAGAAGCCTGGGAAAAGGCAGTGTTTTCCCCATTTGGAAGGAGGTAGTGGCGGCCTCAAGGCTGACTGAAAGACATTGCTGTTACCCGTCTGCTAGTCACTTGTAGGAATGCCTCAGTGAAAAAGTGCCTTTTCTCCTACGAAACCAGGTGGTCTCCAGGGCCTTGCTAGGAGTTCATCCCACGCTTGCCCCAGCTAAAGTGCGGAGTAAATGCGACCCCTAGCCTCAAGGTAAGCACGAGTGTCTCCCAGCAGCAAAGTTTGGGGTGCAGCCACCTCCATGAATCCTGACTCGAGAGGGTGCTTTAACCCCCGTACGGCTTTCCGTAGGCCTGAGAGAATTCCCTTCTGAGGGAGAGCGTGTGTGCTGTGAGTCCCCTCTTTGTTTTCCGAGCCACATAACACAGCCCAGACGGTTGGGGTCAACTCTTTCTACGCAGAGGGAAGGGCAACGATCTGCCTCTCGCTTGCATAGCTTGATTTCTACAGCTGTCGGGCAGCCCCAGGACAGCGTTTCTGCCAGTATTACATTCAACGTGGCTCTCCCTCTGCGGAGGCCCTCTGAACTGCACTGAAAGAATCCCTGGGCCTCAAGTGCATCCTGGCCACTCTTCCCTGTCCTCTCTCTGTTGTGACGCAAGGTACACTGTAGGTCCAGCCTGAGAGAAAATACAGGAAAACCGGTACAATTGGGAGACGTTTGGACGATCCGAAGCCACCTAGGCCTGACTAAGTCATTAAGCGGGTAATGCTACTCGTGGCATGCAAAAACACCCCGCGTCCAACCAGGTGTGAGCATAGAAAGGCCCAGTGTGGCTCCAAGTCTCCAGTCGTCAGTCAGAGAGGGCCGGGAACTGCGCTGTGGGGTCACGTTGGAAACCGGAGCATGTGGCAGAAGCCCGACTTTCCCCCTTTGGAAAGCAACTTCGGTGCAGCTTCCAAGCTGCCTGAAAACCACACCAGCAGGATACTATTCACTCCACGGATGCCTCTGAGGAGCAGTGAGGTTTTCCAAAAGAAACCAGGTGCTTGCCGTTCCTTCCTGGGCGCTCACCGCAGGGCATACTGTAGTTAGAGTGCCAACTCTATGTGTCCTCTAGTCTGGAGGTCAGGTGCACCTTTTCCCACGACCAGAGAGATACGGGTGCACCAGTTTGCAGGAAGTCTTAGCCAATGGACGGCGTCAGCTTTAGTATGCCTCAGAGCGCTCAAGACTCTCACGTGGGCACGTCTTTCCAAGGAAGGACACTGTGTACCAAAAGCCTTCTGAGCAGAGTCAAGGGCTACACAGCTCTGGGAACATCCCTCACTGTGCAGTTGGAAGGGCCGGGAACTAAGAAGGTGTTCTCCTATGGCTAGCGTTCCACAGCTTGGAAAGAGCCTCAGGAACACGGTTGTTGGCAGCCTTTCTTCCATGCGGGTCTGCCACGTTGAGGAAACCTACGCTGCCCTGAGAGAAACCACCGGGGCTCCAATTCAGTGTGGGGACTCCTGCTCGACGGCCCTCTAAGTGACACGGAGAACTAGACATTAGGTCCAGCCCGAAAGGAAGTGGAGATTCACCCTGAGCATTGCTAGGCATCTGGAACATCCAAAGTCACCTAGGCCTCCTGCGGGCTTTCAGAGGATTATGCCATTCACCCCATGCAGAACACACTGCATCCAAAAGTTGCATCGCAGAAGGCCGAATTGTGTTCCAAGGGTCTCCTTTGGGTTGTCAGAGAAGAGAGGTGCATGTGCTGGGTGAGCCAGGTTGTAATTGAGAAGCCTGGGAAAAAGCAGTGTTTTCCCCATTTGGAAGGGGGTAGTGGCGGCCTCAAGGCTGACTGAAAGACATTGCTGTTACCCGTCTGCTAGTCACTTGTAGGAATGCCTCAGTGAAGAAAGTGCCTTTTCTCCTACGAAACCAGGTGGTCTCCAGGGCCTTGCTAGGAGTTCATCCCACGCTTGCCCCAGCTAAAGTGCGGAGTAAATGCGACCCCTAGCCTCAAGGTAAGCACGAGTGTCTCCCAGCAGCAAAGTTCGGGGTGCAGCCACCTCCATGAACCCTGACTCGAGAGGGTGCTTTAACCCCCGTACGGCTTTCCGTAGGCCTGAGAGAATTCCCTTCTGAGGGAGAGCGTGTGTGCTGTGAGTCCCCTCTTTGTTTTCCGAGCCACATAACACAGCCCAGACGGTTGGGGTCAACTCTTTCTACGCAGAGGGAAGGGCAACGATCTGCCTCTCGCTTGCATAGCTTGATTTCTACAGCTGTCGGGCAGCCCCAGGACAGCGTTTCTGCCAGTATTACATTCAACGTGGCTCTCCCTCTGCGGAGGCCCTCTGAACTGCACTGAAAGAATCCCTGGGCCTCAAGTGCATCCTGGCCACTCTTCCCTGTCCTCTCTCTGTTGTGACGCAAGGTACACTGTAGGTCCAGCCTGAGAGAAAATACAGGAAAACCGGTACAATTGGGAGACGTTTGGACGATCCGAAGCCACCTAGGCCTGACTAAGTCATTAAGCGGGTAATGCTACTCGTGGCATGCAAAAACACCCCGCGTCCAACCAGGTGTGAGCATAGAAAGGCCCAGTGTGGCTCCAAGTCTCCAGTCGTCAGTCAGAGAGGGCCGGGAACTGCGCTGTGGGGTCACGTTGGAAACCGGAGCATGTGGCAGAAGCCCGACTTTCCCCCTTTGGAAAGCAACTTCGGTGCAGCTTCCAAGCTGCCTGAAAACCACACCAGCAGGATACTATTCACTCCACGGATGCCTCTGAGGAGCAGTGAGGTTTTCCAAAAGAAACCAGGTGCTTGCCGTTCCTTCCTGGGCACTCACCGCAGGGCATACTGTAGTTAGAGTGCCAACTCTATGTGTCCTCTAGTCTGGAGGTCAGGTGCACCTTTTCCCACGACCAGAGAGATACGGGTGCACCAGTTTGCAGGAAGTCTTAGCCAATGGACGGCGTCAGCTTTAGTATGCCTCAGAGCGCTCAAGACTCTCACGTGGGCACGTCTTTCCAAGGAAGTACACTGTGTACCAAAAGCCTTCTGAGCAGAGTCAAGGGCTACACAGCTCTGGGAACATCCCTCACTGTGCAGTTGGAAGGGCCGGGAACTAAGAAGGTGTTCTCCTATGGCTAGCGTTCCACAGCTTGGAAAGAGCCTCAGGAACACGGTTCTTGGCAGCCTTTCTTTCCATGCGGGTCTGCCACGTTGAGGAAACCTACGCTGCCCTGAGAGAAACCACCGGGGCTCCAATTCAGTGTGGGGACTCCTGCTCGACGGCCCTCTAAGTGACACGGAGAACTAGACATTAGGTCCAGCCCGAAAGGAAGTGGAGATTCACCCTGAGCATTGCTAGGCATCTGGAACATCCAAAGTCACCTAGGCCTCCTGAGGGCTTTCAGAGGATTATGCCATTCACCACATGCAGAACACACTGCATCCAAAAGTTGCATCGCAGAAGGCCGAATTGTGTTCCAAGGGTCTCCTTTGGGTTGTCAGAGAAGAGAGGTGCATGTGCTGGGTGAGCCAGGTTGTAATTGAGAAGCCTGGGAAAAAGCAGTGTTTTCCCCATTTGGAAGGGGGTAGTGGCGGCCTCAAGGCTGACTGAAAGACATTGCTGTTACCCGTCTGCTAGTCACTTGTAGGAATGCCTCAGTGAAGAAAGTGCCTTTTCTCCTACGAAACCAGGTGGTCTCCAGGGCCTTGCTAGGAGTTCATCCCACGCTTGCCCCAGCTAAAGTGCGGAGTAAATGCGACCCCTAGCCTCAAGGTAAGCACGAGTGTCTCCCAGCAGCAAAGTTCGGGGTGCAGCCACCTCCATGAACCCTGACTCGAGAGGGTGCTTTAACCCCCGTACGGCTTTCCGTAGGCCTGAGAGAATTCCCTTCTGAGGGAGAGCGTGTGTGCTGTGAGTCCCCTCTTTGTTTTCCGAGCCACATAACACAGCCCAGACGGTTGGGGTCAACTCTTTCTACGCAGAGGGAAGGGCAACGATCTGCCTCTCGCTTGCATAGCTTGATTTCTACAGCTGTCGGGCAGCCCCAGGACAGCGTTTCTGCCAGTATTACATTCAACGTGGCTCTCCCTCTGCGGAGGCCCTCTGAACTGCACTGAAAGAATCCCTGGGCCTCAAGTGCATCCTGGCCACTCTTCCCTGTCCTCTCTCTGTTGTGACGCAAGGTACACTGTAGGTCCAGCCTGAGAGAAAATACAGGAAAACCGGTACAATTGGGAGGCGTTTGGACGATCCGAAGCCACCTAGGCCTGACTAAGTCATTAAGCGGGTAATGCTACTCGTGGCATGCAAAAACACCCCGCGTCCAACCAGGTGTGAGCATAGAAAGGCCCAGTGTGGCTCCAAGTCTCCAGTCGTCAGTCAGAGAGGGCCGGGAACTGCGCTGTGGGGTCACGTTGGAAACCGGAGCATGTGGCAGAAGCCCGACTTTCCCCCTTTGGAAAGCAACTTCGGTGCAGCTTCCAAGCTGCCTGAAAACCACACCAGCAGGATACTATTCACTCCACGGATGCCTCTGAGGAGCAGCGAGGTTTTCCAAAAGAAACCAGGTGCTTGCCGTTCCTTCCTGGGCGCTCACCGCCGGGCATACTGTAGTTAGAGTGCCAACTCTATGTGTCCTCTAGTCTGGAGGTCAGGTGCACCTTTTCCCACGACCAGAGAGATACGGGTGCACCAGTTTGCAGGAAGTCTTAGTCAATGGACGGCGTCAGCTTTAGTATGCCTCAGAGCGCTCAAGACTCTCACGTGGGCACGTCTTTCCAAGGAAGGACACTGTGTACCAAAAGCCTTCTGAGCAGAGTCAAGGGCTACACAGCTCTGGGAACATCCCTCACTGTGCAGTTGGAAGGGCCGGGAACTAAGAAGGTGTTCTCCTATGGCTAGCGTTCCACAGCTTGGAAAGAGCCTCAGGAACACGGTTCTTGGCAGCCTTTCTTTCCATGCGGGTCTGCCACGTTGAGGAAACCTACGCTGCCCTGAGAGAAACCACCGGGGCTCCAATTCAGTGTGGGGACTCCTGCTCGACGGCCCTCTAAGTGACACGGAGAACTAGACATTAGGTCCAGCCCGAAAGGAAGTGGAGATTCACCCTGAGCATTGCTAGGCATCTGGAACATCCAAAGTCACCTAGGCCTCCTGCGGGCTTTCAGAGGATTATGCCATTCACCCCATGCAGAACACACTGCATCCAAAAGTTGCATCGCAGAAGGCCGAATTGTGTTCCAAGGGTCTCCTTTGGGTTGTCAGAGAAGAGAGGTCCATGTGCTGGGTGAGCCAGGTTGTAATTGAGAAGCCTGGGAAAAGGCAGTGTTTTCCACATTTGGAAGGAGGTAGTGGCGGCCTCAAGGCTGACTGAAAGACATTGCTGTTACCCGTCTGCTAGTCACTTGTAGGAATGCCTCAGTGAAGAAAGTGCCTTTTCTCCTACGAAACCAGGTGGTCTCCAGGGCCTTGCTAGGAGTTCATCCCACGCTTGCCCCAGCTAAAGTGCGGAGTAAATGCGACCCCTAGCCTCAAGGTAAGCACGAGTGTCTCCCAGCAGCAAAGTTCGGGGTGCAGCCACCTCCATGAACCCTGACTCGAGAGGGTGCTTTAACCCCCGTACGGCTTTCCGTAGGCCTGAGAGAATTCCCTTCTGAGGGAGAGCGTGTGTGCTGTGAGTCCCCTCTTTGTTTTCCGAGCCACATAACACAGCCCAGACGGTTGGGGTCAACTCTTTCTACGCAGAGGGAAGGGCAACGATCTGCCTCTCGCTTGCATAGCTTGATTTCTACAGCTGTCGGGCAGCCCCAGGACAGCGTTTCTGCCAGTATTACATTCAACGTGGCTCTCCCTCTGCGGAGGCCCTCTGAACTGCACTGAAAGAATCCCTGGGCCTCAAGTGCATCCTGGCCACTCTTCCCTGTCCTCTCTCTGTTGTGACGCAAGGTACACTGTAGGTCCAGCCTGAGAGAAAATACAGGAAAACCGGTACAATTGGGAGGCGTTTGGACGATCCGAAGCCACCTAGGCCTGACTAAGTCATTAAGCGGGTAATGCTACTCGTGGCATGCAAAAACACCCCGCGTCCAACCAGGTGTGAGCATAGAAAGGCCCAGTGTGGCTCCAAGTCTCCAGTCGTCAGTCAGAGAGGGCCGGGAACTGCGCTGTGGGGTCACGTTGGAAACCGGAGCATGTGGCAGAAGCCCGACTTTCCCCCTTTGGAAAGCAACTTCGGTGCAGCTTCCAAGCTGCCTGAAAACCACACCAGCAGGATACTATTCACTCCACGGATGCCTCTGAGGAGCAGCGAGGTTTTCCAAAAGAAACCAGGTGCTTGCCGTTCCTTCCTGGGCGCTCACCGCCGGGCATACTGTAGTTAGAGTGCCAACTCTATGTGTCCTCTAGTCTGGAGGTCAGGTGCACCTTTTCCCACGACCAGAGAGATACGGGTGCACCAGTTTGCAGGAAGTCTTAGTCAATGGACGGCGTCAGCTTTAGTATGCCTCAGAGCGCTCAAGACTCTCACGTGGGCACGTCTTTCCAAGGAAGTACACTGTGTACCAAAAGCCTTCTGAGCAGAGTCAAGGGCTACACAGCTCTGGGAACATCCCTCACTGTGCAGTTGGAAGGGCCGGGAACTAAGAAGGTGTTCTCCTATGGCTAGCGTTCCACAGCTTGGAAAGAGCCTCAGGAACACGGTTCTTGGCAGCCTTTCTTTCCATGCGGGTCTGCCACGTTGAGGAAACCTACGCTGCCCTGAGAGAAACCACCGGGGCTCCAATTCAGTGTGGGGACTCCTGCTCGACGGCCCTCTAAGTGACACGGAGAACTAGACATTAGGTCCAGCCCAAAAGGAAGTGGAGATTCACCCTGAGCATTGCTAGGCATCTGGAACATCCTAAGTCACCTAGGCCTCCTGAGGGCTTTCAGAGAATTATGCCATTCACCACATGCAGAACACACTGCATCCAAAAGTTGCGTCGCAGAAGGCCGAATTGTGTTCCAAGGGTCTCCTTTGGGTTGTCAGAGAAGAGAGGTCCATGTGCTGGGTGAGCCAGGTTGTAATTGAGAAGCCTGGGAAAAGGCAGTGTTTTCCACATTTGGAAGGAGGTAGTGGCGGCCTCAAGGCTGACTGAAAGACATTGCTGTTACCCGTCTGCTAGTCACTTGTAGGAATGCCTCAGTGAAGAAAGTGCCTTTTCTCCTACGAAACCAGGTGGTCTCCAGGGCCTTGCTAGGAGTTCATCCCACGCTTGCCCCAGCTAAAGTGCGGAGTAAATGCGACCCCTAGCCTCAAGGTAAGCACGAGTGTCTCCCAGCAGCAAAGTTCGGGGTGCAGCCACCTCCATGAACCCTGACTCGAGAGGGTGCTTTAACCCCCGTACGGCTTTCCGTAGGCCTGAGAGAATTCCCTTCTGAGGGAGAGCGTGTGTGCTGTGAGTCCCCTCTTTGTTTTCCGAGCCACATAACACAGCCCAGACGGTTGGGGTCAACTCTTTCTACGCAGAGGGAAGGGCAACGATCTGCCTCTCGCTTGCATAGCTTGATTTCTACAGCTGTCGGGCAGCCCCAGGACAGCGTTTCTGCCAGTATTACATTCAACGTGGCTCTCCCTCTGCGGAGGCCCTCTGAACTGCACTGAAAGAATCCCTGGGCCTCAAGTGCATCCTGGCCACTCTTCCCTGTCCTCTCTCTGTTGTGACGCAAGGTACACTGTAGGTCCAGCCTGAGAGAAAATACAGGAAAACCGGTACAATTGGGAGGCGTTTGGACGATCCGAAGCCACCTAGGCCTGACTAAGTCATTAAGCGGGTAATGCTACTCGTGGCATGCAAAAACACCCCGCGTCCAACCAGGTGTGAGCATAGAAAGGCCCAGTGTGGCTCCAAGTCTCCAGTCGTCAGTCAGAGAGGGCCGGGAACTGCGCTGTGGGGTCACGTTGGAAACCGGAGCATGTGGCAGAAGCCCGACTTTCCCCCTTTGGAAAGCAACTTCGGTGCAGCTTCCAAGCTGCCTGAAAACCACACCAGCAGGATACTATTCACTCCACGGATGCCTCTGAGGAGCAGCGAGGTTTTCCAAAAGAAACCAGGTGCTTGCCGTTCCTTCCTGGGCGCTCACCGCCGGGCATACTGTAGTTAGAGTGCCAACTCTATGTGTCCTCTAGTCTGGAGGTCAGGTGCACCTTTTCCCACGACCAGAGAGATACGGGTGCACCAGTTTGCAGGAAGTCTTAGTCAATGGACGGCGTCAGCTTTAGTATGCCTCAGAGCGCTCAAGACTCTCACGTGGGCACGTCTTTCCAAGGAAGTACACTGTGTACCAAAAGCCTTCTGAGCAGAGTCAAGGGCTACACAGCTCTGGGAACATCCCTCACTGTGCAGTTGGAAGGGCCGGGAACTAAGAAGGTGTTCTCCTATGGCTAGCGTTCCACAGCTTGGAAAGAGCCTCAGGAACACGGTTCTTGGCAGCCTTTCTTTCCATGCGGGTCTGCCACGTTGAGGAAACCTACGCTGCCCTGAGAGAAACCACCGGGGCTCCAATTCAGTGTGGGGACTCCTGCTCGACGGCCCTCTAAGTGACACGGAGAACTAGACATTAGGTCCAGCCCAAAAGGAAGTGGAGATTCACCCTGAGCATTGCTAGGCATCTGGAACATCCTAAGTCACCTAGGCCTCCTGAGGGCTTTCAGAGAATTATGCCATTCACCACATGCAGAACACACTGCATCCAAAAGTTGCGTCGCAGAAGGCCGAATTGTGTTCCAAGGGTCTCCTTTGGGTTGTCAGAGAAGAGAGGTCCATGTGCTGGGTGAGCCAGGTTGTAATTGAGAAGCCTGGGAAAAGGCAGTGTTTTCCACATTTGGAAGGAGGTAGTGGCGGCCTCAAGGCTGACTGAAAGACATTGCTGTTACCCGTCTGCTAGTCACTTGTAGGAATGCCTCAGTGAAGAAAGTGCCTTTTCTCCTACGAAACCAGGTGGTCTCCAGGGCCTTGCTAGGAGTTCATCCCACGCTTGCCCCAGCTAAAGTGCGGAGTAAATGCGACCCCTAGCCTCAAGGTAAGCACGAGTGTCTCCCAGCAGCAAAGTTTGGGGTGCAGCCACCTCCATGAACCCTGACTCGAGAGGGTGCTTTAACCCCCGTACGGCTTTCCGTAGGCCTGAGAGAATTCCCTTCTGAGGGAGAGCGTGTGTGCTGTGAGTCCCCTCTTTGTTTTCCGAGCCACATAACACAGCCCAGACGGTTGGGGTCAACTCTTTCTACGCAGAGGGAAGGGCAACGATCTGCCTCTCGCTTGCATAGCTTGATTTCTACAGCTGTCGGGCAGCCCCAGGACAGCGTTTCTGCCAGTATTACATTCAACGTGGCTCTCCCTCTGCGGAGGCCCTCTGAACTGCACTGAAAGAATCCCTGGGCCTCAAGTGCATCCTGGCCACTCTTCCCTGTCCTCTCTCTGTTGTGACGCAAGGTACACTGTAGGTCCAGCCTGAGAGAAAATACAGGAAAACCGGTACAATTGGGAGGCGTTTGGACGATCCGAAGCCACCTAGGCCTGACTAAGTCATTAAGCGGGTAATGCTACTCGTGGCATGCAAAAACACCCCGCGTCCAACCAGGTGTGAGCATAGAAAGGCCCAGTGTGGCTCCAAGTCTCCAGTCGTCAGTCAGAGAGGGCCGGGAACTGCGCTGTGGGGTCACGTTGGAAACCGGAGCATGTGGCAGAAGCCCGACTTTCCCCCTTTGGAAAGCAACTTCGGTGCAGCTTCCAAGCTGCCTGAAAACCACACCAGCAGGATACTATTCACTCCACGGATGCCTCTGAGGAGCAGCGAGGTTTTCCAAAAGAAACCAGGTGCTTGCCGTTCCTTCCTGGGCGCTCACCGCCGGGCATACTGTAGTTAGAGTGCCAACTCTATGTGTCCTCTAGTCTGGAGGTCAGGTGCACCTTTTCCCACGACCAGAGAGATACGGGTGCACCAGTTTGCAGGAAGTCTTAGTCAATGGACGGCGTCAGCTTTAGTATGCCTCAGAGCGCTCAAGACTCTCACGTGGGCACGTCTTTCCAAGGAAGGACACTGTGTACCAAAAGCCTTCTGAGCAGAGTCAAGGGCTACACAGCTCTGGGAACATCCCTCACTGTGCAGTTGGAAGGGCCGGGAACTAAGAAGGTGTTCTCCTATGGCTAGCCTTCCACAGCTTGGAAAGAGCCTCAGGAACACGGTTGTTGGCAGCCTTTCTTTCCATGCGGGTCTGCCACGTTGAGGAAACCTACGCTGCCCTGAGAGAAACCACCGGGGCTCCAATTCAGTGTGGGGACTCCTGCTCGACGGCCCTCTAAGTGACACGGAGAACTAGACATTAGGTCCAGCCCAAAAGGAAGTGGAGATTCACCCTGAGCATTGCTAGGCATCTGGAACATCCTAAGTCACCTAGGCCTCCTGAGGGCTTTCAGAGGATTATGCCATTCACCCCATGCAGAACACACTGCATCCAAAAGTTGCATCGCAGAAGGCCGAATTGTGTTCCAAGGGTCTCCTTTGGGTTGTCAGAGAAGAGAGGTCCATGTGCTGGGTGAGCCAGGTTGTAATTGAGAAGCCTGGGAAAAGGCAGTGTTTTCCCCATTTGGAAGGAGGTAGTGGCGGCCTCAAGGCTGACTGAAAGACATTGCTGTTACCCGTCTGCTAGTCACTTGTAGGAATGCCTCAGTGAAGAAAGTGCCTTTTCTCCTACGAAACCAGGTGGTCTCCAGGGCCTTGCTAGGAGTTCATCCCACGCTTGCCCCAGCTAAAGTGCGGAGTAAATGCGACCCCTAGCCTCAAGGTAAGCACGAGTGTCTCCCAGCAGCAAAGTTTGGGGTGCAGCCACCTCCATGAACCCTGACTCGAGAGAGTGCTTTAACCCCCGTACGGCTTTCCGTAGGCCTGAGAGAATTCCCTTCTGAGGGAGAGCGTGTGTGCTGTGAGTCCCCTCTTTGTTTTCCGAGCCACATAACACAGCCCAGACGGTTGGGGTCAACTCTTTCTACGCAGAGGGAAGGGCAACGATCTGCCTCTCGCTTGCATAGCTTGATTTCTACAGCTGTCGGGCAGCCCCAGGACAGCGTTTCTGCCAGTATTACATTCAACGTGGCTCTCCCTCTGCGGAGGCCCTCTGAACTGCACTGAAAGAATCCCTGGGCCTCAAGTGCATCCTGGCCACTCTTCCCTGTCCTCTCTCTGTTGTGACGCAAGGTACACTGTAGGTCCAGCCTGAGAGAAAATACAGGAAAACCGGTACAATTGGGAGGCGTTTGGACGATCCGAAGCCACCTAGGCCTGACTAAGTCATTAAGCGGGTAATGCTACTCGTGGCATGCAAAAACACCCCGCGTCCAACCAGGTGTGAGCATAGAAAGGCCCAGTGTGGCTCCAAGTCTCCAGTCGTCAGTCAGAGAGGGCCGGGAACTGCGCTGTGGGGTCACGTTGGAAACCGGAGCATGTGGCAGAAGCCCGACTTTCCCCCTTTGGAAAGCAACTTCGGTGCAGCTTCCAAGCTGCCTGAAAACCACACCAGCAGGATACTATTCACTCCACGGATGCCTCTGAGGAGCAGCGAGGTTTTCCAAAAGAAACCAGGTGCTTGCCGTTCCTTCCTGGGCGCTCACCGCAGGGCATACTGTAGTTAGAGTGCCAACTCTATGTGTCCTCTAGTCTGGAGGTCAGGTGCACCTTTTCCCACGACCAGAGAGATACGGGTGCACCAGTTTGCAGGAAGTCTTAGTCAATGGACGGCGTCAGCTTTAGTATGCCTCAGAGCGCTCAAGACTCTCACGTGGGCACGTCTTTCCAAGGAAGGACACTGTGTACCAAAAGCCTTCTGAGCAGAGTCAAGGGCTACACAGCTCTCTGGGAACATCCCTCACTGTGCAGTTGGAAGGGCCGGGAACTAAGAAGGTGTTCTCCTATGGCTAGCATTCCACAGCTTGGAAAGAGCCTCAGGAACACGGTTCTTGGCAGCCTTTCTTTCCATGCGGGTCTGCGACGTTGAGGAAACCTACGCTGCCCTGAGAGAAACCACCGGGGCTCCAATTCAGTGTGGGGACTCCTGCTCGACGGCCCTCTAAGTGACACGGAGAACTAGACATTAGGTCCAGCCCGAAAGGAAGTGGAGATTCACCCTGAGCATTGCTAGGCATCTGGAACATCCTAAGTCACCTAGGCCTCCTGAGGGCTTTCAGAGGATTATGCCATTCACCCCATGCAGAACACACTGCATCCAAAAGTTGCATCGCAGAAGGCCGAATTGTGTTCCAAGGGTCTCCTTTGGGTTGTCAGAGAAGAGAGGTCCATGTGCTGGGTGAGCCAGGTTGTAATTGAGAAGCCTGGGAAAAGGCAGTGTTTTCCCCATTTGGAAGGAGGTAGTGGCGGCCTCAAGGCTGACTGAAAGACATTGCTGTTACCCGTCTGCTAGTCACTTGTAGGAATGCCTCAGTGAAGAAAGTGCCTTTTCTCCTACGAAACCAGGTGGTCTCCAGGGCCTTGCTAGGAGTTCATCCCACGCTTGCCCCAGCTAAAGTGCGGAGTAAATGCGACCCCTAGCCTCAAGGTAAGCACGAGTGTCTCCCAGCAGCAAAGTTTGGGGTGCAGCCACCTCCATGAACCCTGACTCGAGAGAGTGCTTTAACCCCCGTACGGCTTTCCGTAGGCCTGAGAGAATTCCCTTCTGAGGGAGAGCGTGTGTGCTGTGAGTCCCCTCTTTGTTTTCCGAGCCACATAACACAGCCCAGACGGTTGGGGTCAACTCTTTCTACGCAGAGGGAAGGGCAACGATCTGCCTCTCGCTTGCATAGCTTGATTTCTACAGCTGTCGGGCAGCCCCAGGACAGCGTTTCTGCCAGTATTACATTCAACGTGGCTCTCCCTCTGCGGAGGCCCTCTGAACTGCACTGAAAGAATCCCTGGGCCTCAAGTGCATCCTGGCCACTCTTCCCTGTCCTCTCTCTGTTGTGACGCAAGGTACACTGTAGGTCCAGCCTGAGAGAAAATACAGGAAAACCGGTACAATTGGGAGGCGTTTGGACGATCCGAAGCCACCTAGGCCTGACTAAGTCATTAAGCGGGTAATGCTACTCGTGGCATGCAAAAACACCCCGCGTCCAACCAGGTGTGAGCATAGAAAGGCCCAGTGTGGCTCCAAGTCTCCAGTCGTCAGTCAGAGAGGGCCGGGAACTGCGCTGTGGGGTCACGTTGGAAACCGGAGCATGTGGCAGAAGCCCGACTTTCCCCCTTTGGAAAGCAACTTCGGTGCAGCTTCCAAGCTGCCTGAAAACCACACCAGCAGGATACTATTCACTCCACGGATGCCTCTGAGGAGCAGCGAGGTTTTCCAAAAGAAACCAGGTGCTTGCCGTTCCTTCCTGGGCGCTCACCGCCGGGCATACTGTAGTTAGAGTGCCAACTCTATGTGTCCTCTAGTCTGGAGGTCAGGTGCACCTTTTCCCACGACCAGAGAGATACGGGTGCACCAGTTTGCAGGAAGTCTTAGCCAATGGACGGCGTCAGCTTTAGTATGCCTCAGAGCGCTCAAGACTCTCACGTGGGCACGTCTTTCCAAGGAAGGACACTGTGTACCAAAAGCCTTCTGAGCAGAGTCAAGGGCTACACAGCTCTGGGAACATCCCTCACTGTGCAGTTGGAAGGGCCGGGAACTAAGAAGGTGTTCTCCTATGGCTAGCGTTCCACAGCTTGGAAAGAGCCTCAGGAACACGGTTGTTGGCAGCCTTTCTTTCCATGCGGGTCTGCCACGTTGAGGAAACCTACGCTGCCCTGAGAGAAACCACCGGGGCTCCAATTCAGTGTGGGGACTCCTGCTCGACGGCCCTCTAAGTGACACGGAGAACTAGACATTAGGTCCAGCCCGAAAGGAAGTGGAGATTCACCCTGAGCATTGCTAGGCATCTGGAACATCCTAAGTCACCTAGGCCTCCTGAGGGCTTTCAGAGGATTATGCCATTCACCCCATGCAGAACACACTGCATCCAAAAGTTGCATCGCAGAAGGCCGAATTGTGTTCCAAGGGTCTCCTTTGGGTTGTCAGAGAAGAGAGGTCCATGTGCTGGGTGAGCCAGGTTGTAATTGAGAAGCCTGGGAAAAGGCAGTGTTTTCCCCATTTGGAAGGAGGTAGTGGCGGCCTCAAGGCTGACTGAAAGACATTGCTGTTACCCGTCTGCTAGTCACTTGTAGGAATGCCTCAGTGAAGAAAGTGCCTTTTCTCCTACGAAACCAGGTGGTCTCCAGGGCCTTGCTAGGAGTTCATCCCACGCTTGCCCCAGCTAAAGTGCGGAGTAAATGCGACCCCTAGCCTCAAGGTAAGCACGAGTGTCTCCCAGCAGCAAAGTTTGGGGTGCAGCCACCTCCATGAACCCTGACTCGAGAGAGTGCTTTAACCCCCGTACGGCTTTCCGTAGGCCTGAGAGAATTCCCTTCTGAGGGAGAGCGTGTGTGCTGTGAGTCCCCTCTTTGTTTTCCGAGCCACATAACACAGCCCAGACGGTTGGGGTCAACTCTTTCTACGCAGAGGGAAGGGCAACGATCTGCCTCTCGCTTGCATAGCTTGATTTCTACAGCTGTCGGGCAGCCCCAGGACAGCGTTTCTGCCAGTATTACATTCAACGTGGCTCTCCCTCTGCGGAGGCCCTCTGAACTGCACTGAAAGAATCCCTGGGCCTCAAGTGCATCCTGGCCACTCTTCCCTGTCCTCTCTCTGTTGTGACGCAAGGTACACTGTAGGTCCAGCCTGAGAGAAAATACAGGAAAACCGGTACAATTGGGAGGCGTTTGGACGATCCGAAGCCACCTAGGCCTGACTAAGTCATTAAGCGGGTAATGCTACTCGTGGCATGCAAAAACACCCCGCGTCCAACCAGGTGTGAGCATAGAAAGGCCCAGTGTGGCTCCAAGTCTCCAGTCGTCAGTCAGAGAGGGCCGGGAACTGCGCTGTGGGGTCACGTTGGAAACCGGAGCATGTGGCAGAAGCCCGACTTTCCCCCTTTGGAAAGCAACTTCGGTGCAGCTTCCAAGCTGCCTGAAAACCACACCAGCAGGATACTATTCACTCCACGGATGCCTCTGAGGAGCAGTGAGGTTTTCCAAAAGAAACCAGGTGCTTGCCGTTCCTTCCTGGGCGCTCACCGCAGGGCATACTGTAGTTAGAGTGCCAACTCTATGTGTCCTCTAGTCTGGAGGTCAGGTGCACCTTTTCCCACGACCAGAGAGATACGGGTGCACCAGTTTGCAGGAAGTCTTAGCCAATGGACGGCGTCAGCTTTAGTATGCCTCAGAGCGCTCAAGACTCTCACGTGGGCACGTCTTTCCAAGGAAGGACACTGTGTACCAAAAGCCTTCTGAGCAGAGTCAAGGGCTACACAGCTCTGGGAACATCCCTCACTGTGCAGTTGGAAGGGCCGGGAACTAAGAAGGTGTTCTCCTATGGCTAGCGTTCCACAGCTTGGAAAGAGCCTCAGGAACACGGTTCTTGGCAGCCTTTCTTTCCATGCGGGTCTGCGACGTTGAGGAAACCTACGCTGCCCTGAGAGAAACCACCGGGGCTCCAATTCAGTGTGGGGACTCCTGCTCGACGGCCCTCTAAGTGACACGGAGAACTAGACATTAGGTCCAGCCCGAAAGGAAGTGGAGATTCACCCTGAGCATTGCTAGGCATCTGGAACATCCTAAGTCACCTAGGCCTCCTGAGGGCTTTCAGAGGATTATGCCATTCACCCCATGCAGAACACACTGCATCCAAAAGTTGCATCGCAGAAGGCCGAATTGTGTTCCAAGGGTCTCCTTTGGGTTGTCAGAGAAGAGAGGTCCATGTGCTGGGTGAGCCAGGTTGTAATTGAGAAGCCTGGGAAAAGGCAGTGTTTTCCCCATTTGGAAGGAGGTAGTGGCGGCCTCAAGGCTGACTGAAAGACATTGCTGTTACCCGTCTGCTAGTCACTTGTAGGAATGCCTCAGTGAAGAAAGTGCCTTTTCTCCTACGAAACCAGGTGGTCTCCAGGGCCTTGCTAGGAGTTCATCCCACGCTTGCCCCAGCTAAAGTGCGGAGTAAATGCGACCCCTAGCCTCAAGGTAAGCACGAGTGTCTCCCAGCAGCAAAGTTCGGGGTGCAGCCACCTCCATGAACCCTGACTCGAGAGGGTGCTTTAACCCCCGTACGGCTTTCCGTAGGCCTGAGAGAATTCCCTTCTGAGGGAGAGCGTGTGTGCTGTGAGTCCCCTCTTTGTTTTCCGAGCCACATAACACAGCCCAGACGGTTGGGGTCAACTCTTTCTACGCAGAGGGAAGGGCAACGATCTGCCTCTCGCTTGCATAGCTTGATTTCTACAGCTGTCGGGCAGCCCCAGGACAGCGTTTCTGCCAGTATTACATTCAACGTGGCTCTCCCTCTGCGGAGGCCCTCTGAACTGCACTGAAAGAATCCCTGGGCCTCAAGTGCATCCTGGCCACTCTTCCCTGTCCTCTCTCTGTTGTGACACAAGGTACACTGTAGGTCCAGCCTGAGAGAAAATACAGGAAAACCGGTACAATTGGGAGGCGTTTGGACGATCCGAAGCCACCTAGGCCTGACTAAGTCATTAAGCGGGTAATGCTACTCGTGGCATGCAAAAACACCCCGCGTCCAACCAGGTGTGAGCATAGAAAGGCCCAGTGTGGCTCCAAGTCTCCAGTCGTCAGTCAGAGAGGGCCGGGAACTGCGCTGTGGGGTCACGTTGGAAACCGGAGCATGTGGCAGAAGCCCGACTTTCCCCCTTTGGAAAGCAACTTCGGTGCAGCTTCCAAGCTGCCTGAAAACCACACCAGCAGGATACTATTCACTCCACGGATGCCTCTGAGGAGCAGCGAGGTTTTCCAAAAGAAACCAGGTGCTTGCCGTTCCTTCCTGGGCGCTCACCGCCGGGCATACTGTAGTTAGAGTGCCAACTCTATGTGTCCTCTAGTCTGGAGGTCAGGTGCACCTTTTCCCACGACCAGAGAGATACGGGTGCACCAGTTTGCAGGAAGTCTTAGTCAATGGACGGCGTCAGCTTTAGTAGGCCTCAGAGCGCTCAAGACTCTCACGTGGGCACGTCTTTCCAAGGAAGGACACTGTGTACCAAAAGCCTTCTGAGCAGAGTCAAGGGCTACACAGCTCTGGGAACATCCCTCACTGTGCAGTTGGAAGGGCCGGGAACTAAGAAGGTGTTCTCCTATGGCTAGCGTTCCACAGCTTGGAAAGAGCCTCAGGAACACGGTTCTTGGCAGCCTTTCTTTCCATGCGGGTCTGCGACGTTGAGGAAACCTACGCTGCCCTGAGAGAAACCACCGGGGCTCCAATTCAGTGTGGGGACTCCTGCTCGACGGCCCTCTAAGTGACACGGAGAACTAGACATTAGGTCCAGCCCGAAAGGAAGTGGAGATTCACCCTGAGCATTGCTAGGCATCTGGAACATCCAAAGTCACCTAGGCCTCCTGCGGGCTTTCAGAGGATTATGCCATTCACCCCATGCAGAACACACTGCATCCAAAAGTTGCATCGCAGAAGGCCGAATTGTGTTCCAAGGGTCTCCTTTGGGTTGTCAGAGAAGAGAGGTCCATGTGCTGGGTGAGCCAGGTTGTAATTGAGAAGCCTGGGAAAAGGCAGTGTTTTCCACATTTGGAAGGAGGTAGTGGCGGCCTCAAGGCTGACTGAAAGACATTGCTGTTACCCGTCTGCTAGTCACTTGTAGGAATGCCTCAGTGAAGAAAGTGCCTTTTCTCCTACGAAACCAGGTGGTCTCCAGGGCCTTGCTAGGAGTTCATCCCACGCTTGCCCCAGCTAAAGTGCGGAGTAAATGCGACCCCTAGCCTCAAGGTAAGCACGAGTGTCTCCCAGCAGCAAAGTTTGGGGTGCAGCCACCTCCATGAACCCTGACTCGAGAGAGTGCTTTAACCCCCGTACGGCTTTCCGTAGGCCTGAGAGAATTCCCTTCTGAGGGAGAGCGTGTGTGCTGTGAGTCCCCTCTTTGTTTTCCGAGCCACATAACACAGCCCAGACGGTTGGGGTCAACTCTTTCTACGCAGAGGGAAGGGCAACGATCTGCCTCTCGCTTGCATAGCTTGATTTCTACAGCTGTCGGGCAGCCCCAGGACAGCGTTTCTGCCAGTATTACATTCAACGTGGCTCTCCCTCTGCGGAGGCCCTCTGAGCTGCACTGAAAGAATCCCTGGGCCTCAAGTGCATCCTGGCCACTCTTCCCTGTCCTCTCTCTGTTGTGACGCAAGGTACACTGTAGGTCCAGCCTGAGAGAAAATACAGGAAAACCGGTACAATTGGGAGGCGTTTGGACGATCCGAAGCCACCTAGGCCTGACTAAGTCATTAAGCGGGTAATGCTACTCGTGGCATGCAAAAACACCCCGCGTCCAACCAGGTGTGAGCATAGAAAGGCCCAGTGTGGCTCCAAGTCTCCAGTCGTCAGTCAGAGAGGGCCGGGAACTGCGCTGTGGGGTCACGTTGGAAACCGGAGCATGTGGCAGAAGCCCGACTTTCCCCCTTTGGAA
Source organism: Hyperoodon ampullatus (assembly GCF_949752795.1). Taxonomy (NCBI): domain Eukaryota; kingdom Metazoa; phylum Chordata; class Mammalia; order Artiodactyla; family Ziphiidae; genus Hyperoodon; species Hyperoodon ampullatus. The sequence continues at coordinate 104,458 of NW_027641047.1, read as the reverse complement.
AGCAACTTCGGTGCAGCTTCCAAGCTGCCTGAAAACCACACCAGCAGGATACTATTCACTCCACGGATGCCTCTGAGGAGCAGTGAGGTTTTCCAAAAGAAACCAGGTGCTTGCCGTTCCTTCCTGGGCGCTCACCGCAGGGCATACTGTAGTTAGAGTGCCAACTCTATGTGTCCTCTAGTCTGGAGGTCAGGTGCACCTTTTCCCACGACCAGAGAGATACGGGTGCACCAGTTTGCAGGAAGTCTTAGTCAATGGACGGCGTCAGCTTTAGTATGCCTCAGAGCGCTCAAGACTCTCACGTGGGCACGTCTTTCCAAGGAAGGACACTGTGTACCAAAAGCCTTCTGAGCAGAGTCAAGGGCTACACAGCTCTGGGAACATCCCTCACTGTGCAGTTGGAAGGGCCGGGAACTAAGAAGGTGTTCTCCTATGGCTAGCGTTCCACAGCTTGGAAAGAGCCTCAGGAACACGGTTCTTGGCAGCCTTTCTTTCCATGCGGGTCTGCCACGTTGAGGAAACCTACGCTGCCCTGAGAGAAACCACCGGGGCTCCAATTCAGTGTGGGGACTCCTGCTCGACGGCCCTCTAAGTGACACGGAGAACTAGACATTAGGTCCAGCCCGAAAGGAAGTGGAGATTCACCCTGAGCATTGCTAGGCATCTGGAACATCCAAAGTCACCTAGGCCTCCTGCGGGCTTTCAGAGGATTATGCCATTCACCCCATGCAGAACACACTGCATCCAAAAGTTGCATCGCAGAAGGCCGAATTGTGTTCCAAGGGTCTCCTTTGGGTTGTCAGAGAAGAGAGGTCCATGTGCTGGGTGAGCCAGGTTGTAATTGAGAAGCCTGGGAAAAGGCAGTGTTTTCCACATTTGGAAGGAGGTAGTGGCGGCCTCAAGGCTGACTGAAAGACATTGCTGTTACCCGTCTGCTAGTCACTTGTAGGAATGCCTCAGTGAAGAAAGTGCCTTTTCTCCTACGAAACCAGGTGGTCTCCAGGGCCTTGCTAGGAGTTCATCCCACGCTTGCCCCAGCTAAAGTGCGGAGTAAATGCGACCCCTAGCCTCAAGGTAAGCACGAGTGTCTCCCAGCAGCAAAGTTCGGGGTGCAGCCACCTCCATGAACCCTGACTCGAGAGGGTGCTTTAACCCCCGTACGGCTTTCCGTAGGCCTGAGAGAATTCCCTTCTGAGGGAGAGCGTGTGTGCTGTGAGTCCCCTCTTTGTTTTCCGAGCCACATAACACAGCCCAGACGGTTGGGGTCAACTCTTTCTACGCAGAGGGAAGGGCAACGATCTGCCTCTCGCTTGCATAGCTTGATTTCTACAGCTGTCGGGCAGCCCCAGGACAGCGTTTCTGCCAGTATTACATTCAACGTGGCTCTCCCTCTGCGGAGGCCCTCTGAACTGCACTGAAAGAATCCCTGGGCCTCAAGTGCATCCTGGCCACTCTTCCCTGTCCTCTCTCTGTTGTGACGCAAGGTACACTGTAGGTCCAGCCTGAGAGAAAATACAGGAAAACCGGTACAATTGGGAGGCGTTTGGACGATCCGAAGCCACCTAGGCCTGACTAAGTCATTAAGCGGGTAATGCTACTCGTGGCATGCAAAAACACCCCGCGTCCAACCAGGTGTGAGCATAGAAAGGCCCAGTGTGGCTCCAAGTCTCCAGTCGTCAGTCAGAGAGGGCCGGGAACTGCGCTGTGGGGTCACGTTGGAAACCGGAGCATGTGGCAGAAGCCCGACTTTCCCCCTTTGGAAAGCAACTTCGGTGCAGCTTCCAAGCTGCCTGAAAACCACACCAGCAGGATACTATTCACTCCACGGATGCCTCTGAGGAGCAGCGAGGTTTTCCAAAAGAAACCAGGTGCTTGCCGTTCCTTCCTGGGCGCTCACCGCCGGGCATACTGTAGTTAGAGTGCCAACTCTATGTGTCCTCTAGTCTGGAGGTCAGGTGCACCTTTTCCCACGACCAGAGAGATACGGGTGCACCAGTTTGCAGGAAGTCTTAGTCAATGGACGGCGTCAGCTTTAGTATGCCTCAGAGCGCTCAAGACTCTCACGTGGGCACGTCTTTCCAAGGAAGGACACTGTGTACCAAAAGCCTTCTGAGCAGAGTCAAGGGCTACACAGCTCTGGGAACATCCCTCACTGTGCAGTTGGAAGGGCCGGGAACTAAGAAGGTGTTCTCCTATGGCTAGCGTTCCACAGCTTGGAAAGAGCCTCAGGAACACGGTTCTTGGCAGCCTTTCTTTCCATGCGGGTCCGCCACGTTGAGGAAACCTACGCTGCCCTGAGAGAAACCACCGGGGCTCCAATTCAGTGTGGGGACTCCTGCTCGACGGCCCTCTAAGTGACACGGAGAACTAGACATTAGGTCCAGCCCGAAAGGAAGTGGAGATTCACCCTGAGCATTGCTAGGCATCTGGAACATCCAAAGTCACCTAGGCCTCCTGCGGGCTTTCAGAGGATTATGCCATTCACCCCATGCAGAACACACTGCATCCAAAAGTTGCATCGCAGAAGGCCGAATTGTGTTCCAAGGGTCTCCTTTGGGTTGTCAGAGAAGAGAGGTCCATGTGCTGGGTGAGCCAGGTTGTAATTGAGAAGCCTGGGAAAAGGCAGTGTTTTCCACATTTGGAAGGAGGTAGTGGCGGCCTCAAGGCTGACTGAAAGACATTGCTGTTACCCGTCTGCTAGTCACTTGTAGGAATGCCTCAGTGAAGAAAGTGCCTTTTCTCCTACGAAACCAGGTGGTCTCCAGGGCCTTGCTAGGAGTTCATCCCACGCTTGCCCCAGCTAAAGTGCGGAGTAAATGCGACCCCTAGCCTCAAGGTAAGCACGAGTGTCTCCCAGCAGCAAAGTTCGGGGTGCAGCCACCTCCATGAACCCTGACTCGAGAGGGTGCTTTAACCCCCGTACGGCTTTCCGTAGGCCTGAGAGAATTCCCTTCTGAGGGAGAGCGTGTGTGCTGTGAGTCCCCTCTTTGTTTTCCGAGCCACATAACACAGCCCAGACGGTTGGGGTCAACTCTTTCTACGCAGAGGGAAGGGCAACGATCTGCCTCTCGCTTGCATAGCTTGATTTCTACAGCTGTCGGGCAGCCCCAGGACAGCGTTTCTGCCAGTATTACATTCAACATGGCTCTCCCTCTGCGGAGGCCCTCTGAACTGCACTGAAAGAATCCCTGGGCCTCAAGTGCATCCTGGCCACTCTTCCCTGTCCTCTCTCTGTTGTGACGCAAGGTACACTGTAGGTCCAGCCTGAGAGAAAATACAGGAAAACCGGTACAATTGGGAGGCGTTTGGACGATCCGAAGCCACCTAGGCCTGACTAAGTCATTAAGCGGGTAATGCTACTCGTGGCATGCAAAAACACCCCGCGTCCAACCAGGTGTGAGCATAGAAAGGCCCAGTGTGGCTCCAAGTCTCCAGTCGTCAGTCAGAGAGGGCCGGGAACTGCGCTGTGGGGTCACGTTGGAAACCGGAGCATGTGGCAGAAGCCCGACTTTCCCCCTTTGGAAAGCAACTTCGGTGCAGCTTCCAAGCTGCCTGAAAACCACACCAGCAGGATACTATTCACTCCACGGATGCCTCTGAGGAGCAGCGAGGTTTTCCAAAAGAAACCAGGTGCTTGCCGTTCCTTCCTGGGCGCTCACCGCCGGGCATACTGTAGTTAGAGTGCCAACTCTATGTGTCCTCTAGTCTGGAGGTCAGGTGCACCTTTTCCCACGACCAGAGAGATACGGGTGCACCAGTTTGCAGGAAGTCTTAGTCAATGGACGGCGTCAGCTTTAGTATGCCTCAGAGCGCTCAAGACTCTCACGTGGGCACGTCTTTCCAAGGAAGTACACTGTGTACCAAAAGCCTTCTGAGCAGAGTCAAGGGCTACACAGCTCTGGGAACATCCCTCACTGTGCAGTTGGAAGGGCCGGGAACTAAGAAGGTGTTCTCCTATGGCTAGCGTTCCACAGCTTGGAAAGAGCCTCAGGAACACGGTTCTTGGCAGCCTTTCTTTCCATGCGGGTCTGCCACGTTGAGGAAACCTACGCTGCCCTGAGAGAAACCACCGGGGCTCCAATTCAGTGTGGGGACTCCTGCTCGACGGCCCTCTAAGTGACACGGAGAACTAGACATTAGGTCCAGCCCAAAAGGAAGTGGAGATTCACCCTGAGCATTGCTAGGCATCTGGAACATCCTAAGTCACCTAGGCCTCCTGAGGGCTTTCAGAGAATTATGCCATTCACCACATGCAGAACACACTGCATCCAAAAGTTGCGTCGCAGAAGGCCGAATTGTGTTCCAAGGGTCTCCTTTGGGTTGTCAGAGAAGAGAGGTCCATGTGCTGGGTGAGCCAGGTTGTAATTGAGAAGCCTGGGAAAAGGCAGTGTTTTCCACATTTGGAAGGAGGTAGTGGCGGCCTCAAGGCTGACTGAAAGACATTGCTGTTACCCGTCTGCTAGTCACTTGTAGGAATGCCTCAGTGAAGAAAGTGCCTTTTCTCCTACGAAACCAGGTGGTCTCCAGGGCCTTGCTAGGAGTTCATCCCACGCTTGCCCCAGCTAAAGTGCGGAGTAAATGCGACCCCTAGCCTCAAGGTAAGCACGAGTGTCTCCCAGCAGCAAAGTTTGGGGTGCAGCCACCTCCATGAACCCTGACTCGAGAGGGTGCTTTAACCCCCGTACGGCTTTCCGTAGGCCTGAGAGAATTCCCTTCTGAGGGAGAGCGTGTGTGCTGTGAGTCCCCTCTTTGTTTTCCGAGCCACATAACACAGCCCAGACGGTTGGGGTCAACTCTTTCTACGCAGAGGGAAGGGCAACGATCTGCCTCTCGCTTGCATAGCTTGATTTCTACAGCTGTCGGGCAGCCCCAGGACAGCGTTTCTGCCAGTATTACATTCAACGTGGCTCTCCCTCTGCGGAGGCCCTCTGAACTGCACTGAAAGAATCCCTGGGCCTCAAGTGCATCCTGGCCACTCTTCCCTGTCCTCTCTCTGTTGTGACGCAAGGTACACTGTAGGTCCAGCCTGAGAGAAAATACAGGAAAACCGGTACAATTGGGAGGCGTTTGGACGATCCGAAGCCACCTAGGCCTGACTAAGTCATTAAGCGGGTAATGCTACTCGTGGCATGCAAAAACACCCCGCGTCCAACCAGGTGTGAGCATAGAAAGGCCCAGTGTGGCTCCAAGTCTCCAGTCGTCAGTCAGAGAGGGCCGGGAACTGCGCTGTGGGGTCACGTTGGAAACCGGAGCATGTGGCAGAAGCCCGACTTTCCCCCTTTGGAAAGCAACTTCGGTGCAGCTTCCAAGCTGCCTGAAAACCACACCAGCAGGATACTATTCACTCCACGGATGCCTCTGAGGAGCAGTGAGGTTTTCCAAAAGAAACCAGGTGCTTGCCGTTCCTTCCTGGGCGCTCACCGCCGGGCATACTGTAGTTAGAGTGCCAACTCTATGTGTCCTCTAGTCTGGAGGTCAGGTGCACCTTTTCCCACGACCAGAGAGATACGGGTGCACCAGTTTGCAGGAAGTCTTAGCCAATGGACGGCGTCAGCTTTAGTATGCCTCAGAGCGCTCAAGACTCTCACGTGGGCACGTCTTTCCAAGGAAGGACACTGTGTACCAAAAGCCTTCTGAGCAGAGTCAAGGGCTACACAGCTCTGGGAACATCCCTCACTGTGCAGTTGGAAGGGCCGGGAACTAAGAAGGTGTTCTCCTATGGCTAGCGTTCCACAGCTTGGAAAGAGCCTCAGGAACACGGTTCTTGGCAGCCTTTCTTTCCATGCGGGTCTGCGACGTTGAGGAAACCTACGCTGCCCTGAGAGAAACCACCGGGGCTCCAATTCAGTGTGGGGACTCCTGCTCGACGGCCCTCTAAGTGACACGGAGAACTAGACATTAGGTCCAGCCCGAAAGGAAGTGGAGATTCACCCTGAGCATTGCTAGGCATCTGGAACATCCTAAGTCACCTAGGCCTCCTGAGGGCTTTCAGAGGATTATGCCATTCACCCCATGCAGAACACACTGCATCCAAAAGTTGCATCGCAGAAGGCCGAATTGTGTTCCAAGGGTCTCCTTTGGGTTGTCAGAGAAGAGAGGTCCATGTGCTGGGTGAGCCAGGTTGTAATTGAGAAGCCTGGGAAAAGGCAGTGTTTTCCCCATTTGGAAGGAGGTAGTGGCGGCCTCAAGGCTGACTGAAAGACATTGCTGTTACCCGTCTGCTAGTCACTTGTAGGAATGCCTCAGTGAAGAAAGTGCCTTTTCTCCTACGAAACCAGGTGGTCTCCAGGGCCTTGCTAGGAGTTCATCCCACGCTTGCCCCAGCTAAAGTGCGGAGTAAATGCGACCCCTAGCCTCAAGGTAAGCACGAGTGTCTCCCAGCAGCAAAGTTCGGGGTGCAGCCACCTCCATGAACCCTGACTCGAGAGGGTGCTTTAACCCCCGTACGGCTTTCCGTAGGCCTGAGAGAATTCCCTTCTGAGGGAGAGCGTGTGTGCTGTGAGTCCCCTCTTTGTTTTCCGAGCCACATAACACAGCCCAGACGGTTGGGGTCAACTCTTTCTACGCAGAGGGAAGGGCAACGATCTGCCTCTCGCTTGCATAGCTTGATTTCTACAGCTGTCGGGCAGCCCCAGGACAGCGTTTCTGCCAGTATTACATTCAACGTGGCTCTCCCTCTGCGGAGGCCCTCTGAACTGCACTGAAAGAATCCCTGGGCCTCAAGTGCATCCTGGCCACTCTTCCCTGTCCTCTCTCTGTTGTGACGCAAGGTACACTGTAGGTCCAGCCTGAGAGAAAATACAGGAAAACCGGTACAATTGGGAGGCGTTTGGACGATCCGAAGCCACCTAGGCCTGACTAAGTCATTAAGCGGGTAATGCTACTCGTGGCATGCAAAAACACCCCGCGTCCAACCAGGTGTGAGCATAGAAAGGCCCAGTGTGGCTCCAAGTCTCCAGTCGTCAGTCAGAGAGGGCCGGGAACTGCGCTGTGGGGTCACGTTGGAAACCGGAGCATGTGGCAGAAGCCCGACTTTCCCCCTTTGGAAAGCAACTTCGGTGCAGCTTCCAAGCTGCCTGAAAACCACACCAGCAGGATACTATTCACTCCACGGATGCCTCTGAGGAGCAGCGAGGTTTTCCAAAAGAAACCAGGTGCTTGCCGTTCCTTCCTGGGCGCTCACCGCAGCGCATACTGTAGTTAGAGTGCCAACTCTATGTGTCCTCTAGTCTGGAGGTCAGGTGCACCTTTTCCCACGACCAGAGAGATACGGGTGCACCAGTTTGCAGGAAGTCTTAGCCAATGGACGGCGTCAGCTTTAGTATGCCTCAGAGCGCTCAAGACTCTCACGTGGGCACGTCTTTCCAAGGAAGGACACTGTGTACCAAAAGCCTTCTGAGCAGAGTCAAGGGCTACACAGCTCTGGGAACATCCCTCACTGTGCAGTTGGAAGGGCCGGGAACTAAGAAGGTGTTCTCCTATGGCTAGCGTTCCACAGCTTGGAAAGAGCCTCAGGAACACGGTTCTTGGCAGCCTTTCTTTCCATGCGGGTCTGCCACGTTGAGGAAACCTACGCTGCCCTGAGAGAAACCACCGGGGCTCCAATTCAGTGTGGGGACTCCTGCTCGACGGCCCTCTAAGTGACACGGAGAACTAGACATTAGGTCCAGCCCGAAAGGAAGTGGAGATTCACCCTGAGCATTGCTAGGCATCTGGAACATCCAAAGTCACCTAGGCCTCCTGCGGGCTTTCAGAGGATTATGCCATTCACCCCATGCAGAACACACTGCATCCAAAAGTTGCATCGCAGAAGGCCGAATTGTGTTCCAAGGGTCTCCTTTGGGTTGTCAGAGAAGAGAGGTCCATGTGCTGGGTGAGCCAGGTTGTAATTGAGAAGCCTGGGAAAAGGCAGTGTTTTCCCCATTTGGAAGGAGGTAGTGGCGGCCTCAAGGCTGACTGAAAGACATTGCTGTTACCCGTCTGCTAGTCACTTGTAGGAATGCCTCAGTGAAGAAAGTGCCTTTTCTCCTACGAAACCAGGTGGTCTCCAGGGCCTTGCTAGGAGTTCATCCCACGCTTGCCCCAGCTAAAGTGCGGAGTAAATGCGACCCCTAGCCTCAAGGTAAGCACGAGTGTCTCCCAGCAGCAAAGTTCGGGGTGCAGCCACCTCCATGAACCCTGACTCGAGAGGGTGCTTTAACCCCCGTACGGCTTTCCGTAGGCCTGAGAGAATTCCCTTCTGAGGGAGAGCGTGTGTGCTGTGAGTCCCCTCTTTGTTTTCCGAGCCACATAACACAGCCCAGACGGTTGGGGTCAACTCTTTCTACGCAGAGGGAAGGGCAACGATCTGCCTCTCGCTTGCATAGCTTGATTTCTACAGCTGTCGGGCAGCCCCAGGACAGCGTTTCTGCCAGTATTACATTCAACGTGGCTCTCCCTCTGCGGAGGCCCTCTGAACTGCACTGAAAGAATCCCTGGGCCTCAAGTGCATCCTGGCCACTCTTCCCTGTCCTTCTCTGTTGTGACGCAAGGTACACTGTAGGTCCAGCCTGAGAGAAAATACAGGAAAACCGGTACAATTGGGAGGCGTTTGGACGATCCGAAGCCACCTAGGCCTGACTAAGTCATTAAGCGGGTAATGCTACTCGTGGCATGCAAAAACACCCCGCGTCCAACCAGGTGTGAGCATAGAAAGGCCCAGTGTGGCTCCAAGTCTCCAGTCGTCAGTCAGAGAGGGCCGGGAACTGCGCTGTGGGGTCACGTTGGAAACCGGAGCATGTGGCAGAAGCCCGACTTTCCCCCTTTGGAAAGCAACTTCGGTGCAGCTTCCAAGCTGCCTGAAAACCACACCAGCAGGATACTATTCACTCCACGGATGCCTCTGAGGAGCAGCGAGGTTTTCCAAAAGAAACCAGGTGCTTGCCGTTCCTTCCTGGGCGCTCACCGCAGGGCATACTGTAGTTAGAGTGCCAACTCTATGTGTCCTCTAGTCTGGAGGTCAGGTGCACCTTTTCCCACGACCAGAGAGATACGGGTGCACCAGTTTGCAGGAAGTCTTAGTCAATGGACGGCGTCAGCTTTAGTATGCCTCAGAGCGCTCAAGACTCTCACGTGGGCACGTCTTTCCAAGGAAGGACACTGTGTACCAAAAGCCTTCTGAGCAGAGTCAAGGGCTACACAGCTCTGGGAACATCCCTCACTGTGCAGTTGGAAGGGCCGGGAACTAAGAAGGTGTTCTCCTATGGCTAGCGTTCCACAGCTTGGAAAGAGCCTCAGGAACACGGTTCTTGGCAGCCTTTCTTTCCATGCGGGTCTGCCACGTTGAGGAAACCTACGCTGCCCTGAGAGAAACCACCGGGGCTCCAATTCAGTGTGGGGACTCCTGCTCCACGGCCCTCTAAGTGACACGGAGAACTAGACATTAGGTCCAGCCCGAAAGGAAGTGGAGATTCACCCTGAGCATTGCTAGGCATCTGGAACATCCTAAGTCACCTAGGCCTCCTGCGGGCTTTCAGAGGATTATGCCATTCACCCCATGCAGAACACACTGCATCCAAAAGTTGCATCGCAGAAGGCCGAATTGTGTTCCAAGGGTCTCCTTTGGGTTGTCAGAGAAGAGAGGTCCATGTGCTGGGTGAGCCAGGTTGTAATTGAGAAGCCTGGGAAAAGGCAGTGTTTTCCCCATTTGGAAGGAGGTAGTGGCGGCCTCAAGGCTGACTGAAAGACATTGCTGTTACCCGTCTGCTAGTCACTTGTAGGAATGCCTCAGTGAAGAAAGTGCCTTTTCTCCTACGAAACCAGGTGGTCTCCAGGGCCTTGCTAGGAGTTCATCCCACGCTTGCCCCAGCTAAAGTGCGGAGTAAATGCGACCCCTAGCCTCAAGGTAAGCACGAGTGTCTCCCAGCAGCAAAGTTTGGGGTGCAGCCACCTCCATGAACCCTGACTCGAGAGGGTGCTTTAACCCCCGTACGGCTTTCCGTAGGCCTGAGAGAATTCCCTTCTGAGGGAGAGCGTGTGTGCTGTGAGTCCCCTCTTTGTTTTCCGAGCCACATAACACAGCCCAGACGGTTGGGGTCAACTCTTTCTACGCAGAGGGAAGGGCAACGATCTGCCTCTCGCTTGCATAGCTTGATTTCTACAGCTGTCGGGCAGCCCCAGGACAGCGTTTCTGCCAGTATTACATTCAACGTGGCTCTCCCTCTGCGGAGGCCCTCTGAACTGCACTGAAAGAATCCCTGGGCCTCAAGTGCATCCTGGCCACTCTTCCCTGTCCTCTCTCTGTTGTGACGCAAGGTACACTGTAGGTCCAGCCTGAGAGAAAATACAGGAAAACCGGTACAATTGGGAGGCGTTTGGACGATCCGAAGCCACCTAGGCCTGACTAAGTCATTAAGCGGGTAATGCTACTCGTGGCATGCAAAAACACCCCGCGTCCAACCAGGTGTGAGCATAGAAAGGCCCAGTGTGGCTCCAAGTCTCCAGTCGTCAGTCAGAGAGGGCCGGGAACTGCGCTGTGGGGTCACGTTGGAAACCGGAGCATGTGGCAGAAGCCCGACTTTCCCCCTTTGGAAAGCAACTTCGGTGCAGCTTCCAAGCTGCCTGAAAACCACACCAGCAGGATACTATTCACTCCACGGATGCCTCTGAGGAGCAGCGAGGTTTTCCAAAAGAAACCAGGTGCTTGCCGTTCCTTCCTGGGCGCTCACCGCAGGGCATACTGTAGTTAGAGTGCCAACTCTATGTGTCCTCTAGTCTGGAGGTCAGGTGCACCTTTTCCCACGACCAGAGAGATACGGGTGCACCAGTTTGCAGGAAGTCTTAGTCAATGGACGGCGTCAGCTTTAGTATGCCTCAGAGCGCTCAAGACTCTCACGTGGGCACGTCTTTCCAAGGAAGGACACTGTGTACCAAAAGCCTTCTGAGCAGAGTCAAGGGCTACACAGCTCTGGGAACATCCCTCACTGTGCAGTTGGAAGGGCCGGGAACTAAGAAGGTGTTCTCCTATGGCTAGCGTTCCACAGCTTGGAAAGAGCCTCAGGAACACGGTTCTTGGCAGCCTTTCTTTCCATGCGGGTCTGCCACGTTGAGGAAACCTACGCTGCCCTGAGAGAAACCACCGGGGCTCCAATTCAGTGTGGGGACTCCTGCTCGACGGCCTTCTAAGTGACACGGAGAACTAGACATTAGGTCCAGCCCAAAAGGAAGTGGAGATTCACCCTGAGCATTGCTAGGCATCTGGAACATCCTAAGTCACCTAGGCCTCCTGAGGGCTTTCAGAGAATTATGCCATTCACCACAGGCAGAACACACTGCATCCAAAAGTTGCGTCGCAGAAGGCCGAATTGTGTTCCAAGGGTCTCCTTTGGGCTGTCAGAGAAGAGAGGTACATGTGCTGGGTGAGCCAGGTTGTAATTGAGAAGCCTGGGAAAAGGCAGTGTTTTCCCCATTTGGAAGGAGGTAGTGGCGGCCTCAAGGCTGACTGAAAGACATTGCTGTTACCCGTCTGCTAGTCACTTGTAGGAATGCCTCAGTGAAGAAAGTGCCTTTTCTCCTACGAAACCAGGTGGTCTCCAGGGCCTTGCTAGGAGTTCATCCCACGCTTGCCCCAGCTAAAGTGCGGAGTAAATGCGACCCCTAGCCTCAAGGTAAGCACGAGTGTCTCCCAGCAGCAAAGTTTGGGGTGCAGCCACCTCCATGAACCCTGACTCGAGAGGGTGCTTTAACCCCCGTACGGCTTTCCGTAGGCCTGAGAGAATTCCCTTCTGAGGGAGAGCGTGTGTGCTGTGAGTCCCCTCTTTGTTTTCCGAGCCACATAACACAGCCCAGACGGTTGGGGTCAACTCTTTCTATGCAGAGGGAAGGGCAACGATCTGCCTCTCGCTTGCATAGCTTGATTTCTACAGCTGTCGGGCAGCCCCAGGACAGCGTTTCTGCCAGTATTACATTCAACGTGGCTCTCCCTCTGCGGAGGCCCTCTGAACTGCACTGAAAGAATCCCTGGGCCTCAAGTGCATCCTGGCCACTCTTCCCTGTCCTCTCTCTGTTGTGACGCAAGGTACACTGTAGGTCCAGCCTGAGAGAAAATACAGGAAAACCGGTACAATTGGGAGGCGTTTGGACGATCCGAAGCCACCTAGGCCTGACTAAGTCATTAAGCGGGTAATGCTACTCGTGGCATGCAAAAACACCCCGCGTCCAACCAGGTGTGAGCATAGAAAGGCCCAGTGTGGCTCCAAGTCTCCAGTCGTCAGTCAGAGAGGGCCGGGAACTGCGCTGTGGGGTCACGTTGGAAACCGGAGCATGTGGCAGAAGCCCGACTTTCCCCCTTTGGAAAGCAACTTCGGTGCAGCTTCCAAGCTGCCTGAAAACCACACCAGCAGGATACTATTCACTCCACGGATGCCTCTGAGGAGCAGTGAGGTTTTCCAAAAGAAACCAGGTGCTTGCCGTTCCTTCCTGGGCGCTCACCGCAGGGCATACTGTAGTTAGAGTGCCAACTCTATGTGTCCTCTAGTCTGGAGGTCAGGTGCACCTTTTCCCACGACCAGAGAGATACGGGTGCACCAGTTTGCAGGAAGTCTTAGCCAATGGACGGCGTCAGCTTTAGTATGCCTCAGAGCGCTCAAGACTCTCACGTGGGCACGTCTTTCCAAGGAAGTACACTGTGTACCAAAAGCCTTCTGAGCAGAGTCAAGGGCTACACAGCTCTGGGAACATCCCTCACTGTGCAGTTGGAAGGGCCGGGAACTAAGAAGGTGTTCTCCTATGGCTAGCGTTCCACAGCTTGGAAAGAGCCTCAGGAACACGGTTCTTGGCAGCCTTTCTTTCCATGCGGGTCTGCCACGTTGAGGAAACCTACGCTGCCCTGAGAGAAACCACCGGGGCTCCAATTCAGTGTGGGGACTCCTGCTCGACGGCCCTCTAAGTGACACGGAGAACTAGACATTACGTCCAGCCCGAAAGGAAGTGGAGATTCACCCTGAGCATTGCTAGGCATCTGGAACATCCAAAGTCACCTAGGCCTCCTGAGGGCTTTCAGAGGATTATGCCATTCACCACATGCAGAACACACTGCATCCAAAAGTTGCATCGCAGAAGGCCGAATTGTGTTCCAAGGGTCTCCTTTGGGTTGTCAGAGAAGAGAGGTGCATGTGCTGGGTGAGCCAGGTTGTAATTGAGAAGCCTGGGAAAAAGCAGTGTTTTCCCCATTTGGAAGGGGGTAGTGGCGGCCTCAAGGCTGACTGAAAGACATTGCTGTTACCCGTCTGCTAGTCACTTGTAGGAATGCCTCAGTGAAGAAAGTGCCTTTTCTCCTACGAAACCAGGTGGTCTCCAGGGCCTTGCTAGGAGTTCATCCCACGCTTGCCCCAGGTAAAGTGCGGAGTAAATGCGACCCCTAGCCTCAAGGTAAGCACGAGTGTCTCCCAGCAGCAAAGTTCGGGGTGCAGCCACCTCCATGAACCCTGACTCGAGAGGGTGCTTTAACCCCCGTACGGCTTTCCGTAGGCCTGAGAGAATTCCCTTCTGAGGGAGAGCGTGTGTGCTGTGAGTCCCCTCTTTGTTTTCCGAGCCACATAACACAGCCCAGACGGTTGGGGTCAACTCTTTCTACGCAGAGGGAAGGGCAACGATCTGCCTCTCGCTTGCATAGCTTGATTTCTACAGCTGTCGGGCAGCCCCAGGACAGCGTTTCTGCCAGTATTACATTCAACGTGGCTCTCCCTCTGCGGAGGCCCTCTGAACTGCACTGAAAGAATCCCTGGGCCTCAAGTGCATCCTGGCCACTCTTCCCTGTCCTCTCTCTGTTGTGACGCAAGGTACACTGTAGGTCCAGCCTGAGAGAAAATACAGGAAAACCGGTACAATTGGGAGGCGTTTGGACGATCCGAAGCCACCTAGGCCTGACTAAGTCATTAAGCGGGTAATGCTACTCGTGGCATGCAAAAACACCCCGCGTCCAACCAGGTGTGAGCATAGAAAGGCCCAGTGTGGCTCCAAGTCTCCAGTCGTCAGTCAGAGAGGGCCGGGAACTGCGCTGTGGGGTCACGTTGGAAACCGGAGCATGTGGCAGAAGCCCGACTTTCCCCCTTTGGAAAGCAACTTCGGTGCAGCTTCCAAGCTGCCTGAAAACCACACCAGCAGGATACTATTCACTCCACGGATGCCTCTGAGGAGCAGCGAGGTTTTCCAAAAGAAACCAGGTGCTTGCCGTTCCTTCCTGGGCGCTCACCGCCGGGCATACTGTAGTTAGAGTGCCAACTCTATGTGTCCTCTAGTCTGGAGGTCAGGTGCACCTTTTCCCACGACCAGAGAGATACGGGTGCACCAGTTTGCAGGAAGTCTTAGTCAATGGACGGCGTCAGCTTTAGTATGCCTCAGAGCGCTCAAGACTCTCACGTGGGCACGTCTTTCCAAGGAAGTACACTGTGTACCAAAAGCCTTCTGAGCAGAGTCAAGGGCTACACAGCTCTGGGAACATCCCTCACTGTGCAGTTGGAAGGGCCGGGAACTAAGAAGGTGTTCTCCTATGGCTAGCGTTCCACAGCTTGGAAAGAGCCTCAGGAACACGGTTCTTGGCAGCCTTTCTTTCCATGCGGGTCTGCCACGTTGAGGAAACCTACGCTGCCCTGAGAGAAACCACCGGGGCTCCAATTCAGTGTGGGGACTCCTGCTCGACGGCCCTCTAAGTGACACGGAGAACTAGACATTAGGTCCAGCCCAAAAGGAAGTGGAGATTCACCCTGAGCATTGCTAGGCATCTGGAACATCCTAAGTCACCTAGGCCTCCTGAGGGCTTTCAGAGAATTATGCCATTCACCACATGCAGAACACACTGCATCCAAAAGTTGCGTCGCAGAAGGCCGAATTGTGTTCCAAGGGTCTCCTTTGGGTTGTCAGAGAAGAGAGGTCCATGTGCTGGGTGAGCCAGGTTGTAATTGAGAAGCCTGGGAAAAGGCAGTGTTTTCCACATTTGGAAGGAGGTAGTGGCGGCCTCAAGGCTGACTGAAAGACATTGCTGTTACCCGTCTGCTAGTCACTTGTAGGAATGCCTCAGTGAAGAAAGTGCCTTTTCTCCTACGAAACCAGGTGGTCTCCAGGGCCTTGCTAGGAGTTCATCCCACGCTTGCCCCAGCTAAAGTGCGGAGTAAATGCGACCCCTAGCCTCAAGGTAAGCACGAGTGTCTCCCAGCAGCAAAGTTTGGGGTGCAGCCACCTCCATGAACCCTGACTCGAGAGGGTGCTTTAACCCCCGTACGGCTTTCCGTAGGCCTGAGAGAATTCCCTTCTGAGGGAGAGCGTGTGTGCTGTGAGTCCCCTCTTTGTTTTCCGAGCCACATAACACAGCCCAGACGGTTGGGGTCAACTCTTTCTACGCAGAGGGAAGGGCAACGATCTGCCTCTCGCTTGCATAGCTTGATTTCTACAGCTGTCGGGCAGCCCCAGGACAGCGTTTCTGCCAGTATTACATTCAACGTGGCTCTCCCTCTGCGGAGGCCCTCTGAACTGCACTGAAAGAATCCCTGGGCCTCAAGTGCATCCTGGCCACTCTTCCCTGTCCTCTCTCTGTTGTGACGCAAGGTACACTGTAGGTCCAGCCTGAGAGAAAATACAGGAAAACCGGTACAATTGGGAGGCGTTTGGACGATCCGAAGCCACCTAGGCCTGACTAAGTCATTAAGCGGGTAATGCTACTCGTGGCATGCAAAAACACCCCGCGTCCAACCAGGTGTGAGCATAGAAAGGCCCAGTGTGGCTCCAAGTCTCCAGTCGTCAGTCAGAGAGGGCCGGGAACTGCGCTGTGGGGTCACGTTGGAAACCGGAGCATGTGGCAGAAGCCCGACTTTCCCCCTTTGGAAAGCAACTTCGGTGCAGCTTCCAAGCTGCCTGAAAACCACACCAGCAGGATACTATTCACTCCACGGATGCCTCTGAGGAGCAGCGAGGTTTTCCAAAAGAAACCAGGTGCTTGCCGTTCCTTCCTGGGCGCTCACCGCCGGGCATACTGTAGTTAGAGTGCCAACTCTATGTGTCCTCTAGTCTGGAGGTCAGGTGCACCTTTTCCCACGACCAGAGAGATACGGGTGCACCAGTTTGCAGGAAGTCTTAGTCAATGGACGGCGTCAGCTTTAGTATGCCTCAGAGCGCTCAAGACTCTCACGTGGGCACGTCTTTCCAAGGAAGTACACTGTGTACCAAAAGCCTTCTGAGCAGAGTCAAGGGCTACACAGCTCTGGGAACATCCCTCACTGTGCAGTTGGAAGGGCCGGGAACTAAGAAGGTGTTCTCCTATGGCTAGCGTTCCACAGCTTGGAAAGAGCCTCAGGAACACGGTTGTTGGCAGCCTTTCTTTCCATGCGGGTCTGCCACGTTGAGGAAACCTACGCTGCCCTGAGAGAAACCACCGGGGCTCCAATTCAGTGTGGGGACTCCTGCTCGACGGCCCTCTAAGTGACACGGAGAACTAGACATTAGGTCCAGCCCGAAAGGAAGTGGAGATTCACCCTGAGCATTGCTAGGCATCTGGAACATCCTAAGTCACCTAGGCCTCCTGAGGGCTTTCAGAGGATTATGCCATTCACCCCATGCAGAACACACTGCATCCAAAAGTTGCATCGCAGAAGGCCGAATTGTGTTCCAAGGGTCTCCTTTGGGTTGTCAGAGAAGAGAGGTCCATGTGCTGGGTGAGCCAGGTTGTAATTGAGAAGCCTGGGAAAAGGCAGTGTTTTCCCCATTTGGAAGGAGGTAGTGGCGGCCTCAAGGCTGACTGAAAGACATTGCTGTTACCCGTCTGCTAGTCACTTGTAGGAATGCCTCAGTGAAGAAAGTGCCTTTTCTCCTACGAAACCAGGTGGTCTCCAGGGCCTTGCTAGGAGTTCATCCCACGCTTGCCCCAGCTAAAGTGCGGAGTAAATGCGACCCCTAGCCTCAAGGTAAGCACGAGTGTCTCCCAGCAGCAAAGTTTGGGGTGCAGCCACCTCCATGAACCCTGACTCGAGAGAGTGCTTTAACCCCCGTACGGCTTTCCGTAGGCCTGAGAGAATTCCCTTCTGAGGGAGAGCGTGTGTGCTGTGAGTCCCCTCTTTGTTTTCCGAGCCACATAACACAGCCCAGACGGTTGGGGTCAACTCTTTCTACGCAGAGGGAAGGGCAACGATCTGCCTTTCGCTTGCATAGCTTGATTTCTACAGCTGTCGGGCAGCCCCAGGACAGCGTTTCTGCCAGTATTACATTCAACGTGGCTCTCCCTCTGCGGAGGCCCTCTGAACTGCACTGAAAGAATCCCTGGGCCTCAAGTGCATCCTGGCCACTCTTCCCTGTCCTCTCTCTGTTGTGACGCAAGGTACACTGTAGGTCCAGCCTGAGAGAAAATACAGGAAAACCGGTACAATTGGGAGGCGTTTGGACGATCCGAAGCCACCTAGGCCTGACTAAGTCATTAAGCGGGTAATGCTACTCGTGGCATGCAAAAACACCCCGCGTCCAACCAGGTGTGAGCATAGAAAGGCCCAGTGTGGCTCCAAGTCTCCAGTCGTCAGTCAGAGAGGGCCGGGAACTGCGCTGTGGGGTCACGTTGGAAACCGGAGCATGTGGCAGAAGCCCGACTTTCCCCCTTTGGAAAGCAACTTCGGTGCAGCTTCCAAGCTGCCTGAAAACCACACCAGCAGGATACTATTCACTCCACGGATGCCTCTGAGGAGCAGTGAGGTTTTCCAAAAGAAACCAGGTGCTTGCCGTTCCTTCCTGGGTGCTCACCGCAGGGCATACTGTAGTTAGAGTGCCAACTCTATGTGTCCTCTAGTCTGGAGGTCAGGTGCACCTTTTCCCACGACCAGAGAGATACGGGTGCACCAGTTTGCAGGAAGTCTTAGCCAATGGACGGCGTCAGCTTTAGTATGCCTCAGAGCGCTCAAGACTCTCACGTGGGCACGTCTTTCCAAGGAAGGACACTGTGTACCAAAAGCCTTCTGAGCAGAGTCAAGGGCTACACAGCTCTGGGAACATCCCTCACTGTGCAGTTGGAAGGGCCGGGAACTAAGAAGGTGTTCTCCTATGGCTAGCGTTCCACAGCTTGGAAAGAGCCTCAGGAACACGGTTCTTGGCAGCCTTTCTTTCCATGCGGGTCTGCCACGTTGAGGAAACCTACGCTGCCCTGAGAGAAACCACCGGGGCTCCAATTCAGTGTGGGGACTCCTGCTCGACGGCCCTCTAAGTGACACGGAGAACTAGACATTAGGTCCAGCCCGAAAGGAAGTGGAGATTCACCCTGAGCATTGCTAGGCATCTGGAACATCCTAAGTCACCTAGGCCTCCTGAGGGCTTTCAGAGGATTATGCCATTCACCCCATGCAGAACACACTGCATCCAAAAGTTGCATCGCAGAAGGCCGAATTGTGTTCCAAGGGTCTCCTTTGGGTTGTCAGAGAAGAGAGGTCCATGTGCTGGGTGAGCCAGGTTGTAATTGAGAAGCCTGGGAAAAGGCAGTGTTTTCCCCATTTGGAAGGAGGTAGTGGCGGCCTCAAGGCTGACTGAAAGACATTGCTGTTACCCGTCTGCTAGTCACTTGTAGGAATGCCTCAGTGAAGAAAGTGCCTTTTCTCCTACGAAACCAGGTGGTCTCCAGGGCCTTGCTAGGAGTTCATCCCACGCTTGCCCCAGCTAAAGTGCGGAGTAAATGCGACCCCTAGCCTCAAGGTAAGCACGAGTGTCTCCCAGCAGCAAAGTTCGGGGTGCAGCCACCTCCATGAACCCTGACTCGAGAGGGTGCTTTAACCCCCGTACGGCTTTCCGTAGGCCTGAGAGAATTCCCTTCTGAGGGAGAGCGTGTGTGCTGTGAGTCCCCTCTTTGTTTTCCGAGCCACATAACACAGCCCAGACGGTTGGGGTCAACTCTTTCTACGCAGAGGGAAGGGCAACGATCTGCCTCTCGCTTGCATAGCTTGATTTCTACAGCTGTCGGGCAGCCCCAGGACAGCGTTTCTGCCAGTATTACATTCAACGTGGCTCTCCCTCTGCGGAGGCCCTCTGAACTGCACTGAAAGAATCCCTGGGCCTCAAGTGCATCCTGGCCACTCTTCCCTGTCCTCTCTCTGTTGTGACGCAAGGTACACTGTAGGTCCAGCCTGAGAGAAAATACAGGAAAACCGGTACAATTGGGAGGCGTTTGGACGATCCGAAGCCACCTAGGCCTGACTAAGTCATTAAGCGGGTAATGCTACTCGTGGCATGCAAAAACACCCCGCGTCCAACCAGGTGTGAGCATAGAAAGGCCCAGTGTGGCTCCAAGTCTCCAGTCGTCAGTCAGAGAGGGCCGGGAACTGCGCTGTGGGGTCACGTTGGAAACCGGAGCATGTGGCAGAAGCCCGACTTTCCCCCTTTGGAAAGCAACTTCGGTGCAGCTTCCAAGCTGCCTGAAAACCACACCAGCAGGATACTATTCACTCCACGGATGCCTCTGAGGAGCAGCGAGGTTTTCCAAAAGAAACCAGGTGCTTGCCGTTCCTTCCTGGGCGCTCACCGCAGGGCATACTGTAGTTAGAGTGCCAACTCTATGTGTCCTCTAGTCTGGAGGTCAGGTGCACCTTTTCCCACGACCAGAGAGATACGGGTGCACCAGTTTGCAGGAAGTCTTAGCCAATGGACGGCGTCAGCTTTAGTATGCCTCAGAGCGCTCAAGACTCTCACGTGGGCACGTCTTTCCAAGGAAGGACACTGTGTACCAAAAGCCTTCTGAGCAGAGTCAAGGGCTACACAGCTCTGGGAACATCCCTCACTGTGCAGTTGGAAGGGCCGGGAACTAAGAAGGTGTTCTCCTATGGCTAGCGTTCCACAGCTTGGAAAGAGCCTCAGGAACACGGTTGTTGGCAGCCTTTCTTTCCATGCGGGTCTGCCACGTTGAGGAAACCTACGCTGCCCTGAGAGAAACCACCGGGGCTCCAATTCAGTGTGGGGACTCCTGCTCGACGGCCC
This sequence comes from Hyperoodon ampullatus, assembly GCF_949752795.1. Lineage (NCBI taxonomy): Eukaryota > Metazoa > Chordata > Mammalia > Artiodactyla > Ziphiidae > Hyperoodon > Hyperoodon ampullatus. Next base: position 84,490 of record NW_027641047.1, on the reverse strand, counting down.
TCTAAGTGACACGGAGAACTAGACATTAGGTCCAGCCCGAAAGGAAGTGGAGATTCACCCTGAGCATTGCTAGGCATCTGGAACATCCAAAGTCACCTAGGCCTCCTGCGGGCTTTCAGAGGATTATGCCATTCACCCCATGCAGAACACACTGCATCCAAAAGTTGCATCGCAGAAGGCCGAATTGTGTTCCAAGGGTCTCCTTTGGGTTGTCAGAGAAGAGAGGTCCATGTGCTGGGTGAGCCAGGTTGTAATTGAGAAGCCTGGGAAAAGGCAGTGTTTTCCCCATTTGGAAGGAGGTAGTGGCGGCCTCAAGGCTGACTGAAAGACATTGCTGTTACCCGTCTGCTAGTCACTTGTAGGAATGCCTCAGTGAAGAAAGTGCCTTTTCTCCTACGAAACCAGGTGGTCTCCAGGGCCTTGCTAGGAGTTCATCCCACGCTTGCCCCAGCTAAAGTGCGGAGTAAATGCGACCCCTAGCCTCAAGGTAAGCACGAGTGTCTCCCAGCAGCAAAGTTCGGGGTGCAGCCACCTCCATGAACCCTGACTCGAGAGGGTGCTTTAACCCCCGTACGGCTTTCCGTAGGCCTGAGAGAATTCCCTTCTGAGGGAGAGCGTGTGTGCTGTGAGTCCCCTCTTTGTTTTCCGAGCCACATAACACAGCCCAGACGGTTGGGGTCAACTCTTTCTACGCAGAGGGAAGGGCAACGATCTGCCTCTCGCTTGCATAGCTTGATTTCTACAGCTGTCGGGCAGCCCCAGGACAGCGTTTCTGCCAGTATTACATTCAACGTGGCTCTCCCTCTGCGGAGGCCCTCTGAACTGCACTGAAAGAATCCCTGGGCCTCAAGTGCATCCTGGCCACTCTTCCCTGTCCTTCTCTGTTGTGACGCAAGGTACACTGTAGGTCCAGCCTGAGAGAAAATACAGGAAAACCGGTACAATTGGGAGGCGTTTGGACGATCCGAAGCCACCTAGGCCTGACTAAGTCATTAAGCGGGTAATGCTACTCGTGGCATGCAAAAACACCCCGCGTCCAACCAGGTGTGAGCATAGAAAGGCCCAGTGTGGCTCCAAGTCTCCAGTCGTCAGTCAGAGAGGGCCGGGAACTGCGCTGTGGGGTCACGTTGGAAACCGGAGCATGTGGCAGAAGCCCGACTTTCCCCCTTTGGAAAGCAACTTCGGTGCAGCTTCCAAGCTGCCTGAAAACCACACCAGCAGGATACTATTCACTCCACGGATGCCTCTGAGGAGCAGCGAGGTTTTCCAAAAGAAACCAGGTGCTTGCCGTTCCTTCCTGGGCGCTCACCGCAGGGCATACTGTAGTTAGAGTGCCAACTCTATGTGTCCTCTAGTCTGGAGGTCAGGTGCACCTTTTCCCACGACCAGAGAGATACGGGTGCACCAGTTTGCAGGAAGTCTTAGTCAATGGACGGCGTCAGCTTTAGTATGCCTCAGAGCGCTCAAGACTCTCACGTGGGCACGTCTTTCCAAGGAAGTACACTGTGTACCAAAAGCCTTCTGAGCAGAGTCAAGGGCTACACAGCTCTGGGAACATCCCTCACTGTGCAGTTGGAAGGGCCGGGAACTAAGAAGGTGTTCTCCTATGGCTAGCGTTCCACAGCTTGGAAAGAGCCTCAGGAACACGGTTCTTGGCAGCCTTTCTTTCCATGCGGGTCTGCCACGTTGAGGAAACCTACGTTGCCCTGAGAGAAACCACCGGGGCTCCAATTCAGTGTGGGGACTCCTGCTCGACGGCCTTCTAAGTGACACGGAGAACTAGACATTAGGTCCAGCCCAAAAGGAAGTGGAGATTCACCCTGAGCATTGCTAGGCATCTGGAACATCCTAAGTCACCTAGGCCTCCTGAGGGCTTTCAGAGAATTATGCCATTCACCACATGCAGAACACACTGCATCCAAAAGTTGCGTCGCAGAAGGCCGAATTGTGTTCCAAGGGTCTCCTTTGGGCTGTCAGAGAAGAGAGGTACATGTGCTGGGTGAGCCAGGTTGTAATTGAGAAGCCTGGGAAAAGGCAGTGTTTTCCCCATTTGGAAGGAGGTAGTGGCGGCCTCAAGGCTGACTGAAAGACATTGCTGTTACCCGTCTGCTAGTCACTTGTAGGAATGCCTCAGTGAAGAAAGTGCCTTTTCTCCTACGAAACCAGGTGGTCTCCAGGGCCTTGCTAGGAGTTCATCCCACGCTTGCCCCAGCTAAAGTGCGGAGTAAATGCGACCCCTAGCCTCAAGGTAAGCACGAGTGTCTCCCAGCAGCAAAGTTTGGGGTGCAGCCACCTCCATGAACCCTGACTCGAGAGAGTGCTTTAACCCCCGTACGGCTTTCCGTAGGCCTGAGAGAATCCCCTTCTGAGGGAGAGCGTGTGTGCTGTGAGTCCCCTCTTTGTTTTCCGAGCCACATAACACAGCCCAGACGGTTGGGGTCAACTCTTTCTACGCAGAGGGAAGGGCAACGATCTGCCTCTCGCTTGCATAGCTTGATTTCTACAGCTGTCGGGCAGCCCCAGGACAGCGTTTCTGCCAGTATTACATTCAACGTGGCTCTCCCTCTGCGGAGGCCCTCTGAACTGCACTGAAAGAATCCCTGGGCCTCAAGTGCATCCTGGCCACTCTTCCCTGTCCTTCTCTGTTGTGACGCAAGGTACACTGTAGGTCCAGCCTGAGAGAAAATACAGGAAAACCGGTACAATTGGGAGGCGTTTGGACGATCCGAAGCCACCTAGGCCTGACTAAGTCATTAAGCGGGTAATGCTACTCGTGGCATGCAAAAACACCCCGCGTCCAACCAGGTGTGAGCATAGAAAGGCCCAGTGTGGCTCCAAGTCTCCAGTCGTCAGTCAGAGAGGGCCGGGAACTGCGCTGTGGGGTCACGTTGGAAACCGGAGCATGTGGCAGAAGCCCGACTTTCCCCCTTTGGAAAGCAACTTCGGTGCAGCTTCCAAGCTGCCTGAAAACCACACCAGCAGGATACTATTCACTCCACGGATGCCTCTGAGGAGCAGTGAGGTTTTCCAAAAGAAACCAGGTGCTTGCCGTTCCTTCCTGGGCGCTCACCGCAGGGCATACTGTAGTTGGAGTGCCAACTCTATGTGTCCTCTAGTCTCGAGGTCAGGTGCACCTTTTCCCACGACCAGAGAGATACGGGTGCACCAGTTTGCAGGAAGTCTTAGTCAATGGACGGCTTCAGCTTTAGTATGCCTCAGAGCGCTCAAGACTCTCACGTGGGCACGTCTTTCCAAGGAAGGACACTGTGTACCAAAAGCCTTCTGAGCAGAGTCAAGGGCTACACAGCTCTGGGAACATCCCTCACTGTGCAGTTGGAAGGGCCGGGAACTAAGAAGGTGTTCTCCTATGGCTAGCGTTCCACAGCTTGGAAAGAGCCTCAGGAACACGGTTCTTGGCAGCCTTTCTTTCCATGCGGGTCTGCCACGTTGAGGAAACCTACGCTGCCCTGAGAGAAACCACCGGGGCTCCAATTCAGTGTGGGGACTCCTGCTCGACGGCCCTCTAAGTGACACGGAGAACTAGACATTAGGTCCAGCCCGAAAGGAAGTGGAGATTCACCCTGAGCATTGCTAGGCATCTGGAACATCCTAAGTCACCTAGGCCTCCTGCGGGCTTTCAGAGGATTATGCCATTCACCCCATGCAGAACACACTGCATCCAAAAGTTGCATCGCAGAAGGCCGAATTGTGTTCCAAGGGTCTCCTTTGGGTTGTCAGAGAAGAGAGGTCCATGTGCTGGGTGAGCCAGGTTGTAATTGAGAAGCCTGGGAAAAGGCAGTGTTTTCCCCATTTGGAAGGAGGTAGTGGCGGCCTCAAGGCTGACTGAAAGACATTGCTGTTACCCGTCTGCTAGTCACTTGTAGGAATGCCTCAGTGAAGAAAGTGCCTTTTCTCCTACGAAACCAGGTGGTCTCCAGGGCCTTGCTAGGAGTTCATCCCACGCTTGCCCCAGCTAAAGTGCGGAGTAAATGCGACCCCTAGCCTCAAGGTAAGCACGAGTGTCTCCCAGCAGCAAAGTTTGGGGTGCAGCCACCTCCATGAACCCTGACTCGAGAGGGTGCTTTAACCCCCGTACGGCTTTCCGTAGGCCTGAGAGAATTCCCTTCTGAGGGAGAGCGTGTGTGCTGTGAGTCCCCTCTTTGTTTTCCGAGCCACATAACACAGCCCAGACGGTTGGGGTCAACTCTTTCTACGCAGAGGGAAGGGCAACGATCTGCCTCTCGCTTGCATAGCTTGATTTCTACAGCTGTCGGGCAGCCCCAGGACAGCGTTTCTGCCAGTATTACATTCAACGTGGCTCTCCCTCTGCGGAGGCCCTCTGAACTGCACTGAAAGAATCCCTGGGCCTCAAGTGCATCCTGGCCACTCTTCCCTGTCCTCTCTCTGTTGTGACGCAAGGTACACTGTAGGTCCAGCCTGAGAGAAAATACAGGAAAACCGGTACAATTGGGAGGCGTTTGGACGATCCGAAGCCACCTAGGCCTGACTAAGTCATTAAGCGGGTAATGCTACTCGTGGCATGCAAAAACACCCCGCGTCCAACCAGGTGTGAGCATAGAAAGGCCCAGTGTGGCTCCAAGTCTCCAGTCGTCAGTCAGAGAGGGCCGGGAACTGCGCTGTGGGGTCACGTTGGAAACCGGAGCATGTGGCAGAAGCCCGACTTTCCCCCTTTGGAAAGCAACTTCGGTGCAGCTTCCAAGCTGCCTGAAAACCACACCAGCAGGATACTATTCACTCCACGGATGCCTCTGAGGAGCAGTGAGGTTTTCCAAAAGAAACCAGGTGCTTGCCGTTCCTTCCTGGGCGCTCACCGCAGGGCATACTGTAGTTAGAGTGCCAACTCTATGTGTCCTCTAGTCTGGAGGTCAGGTGCACCTTTTCCCACGACCAGAGAGATACGGGTGCACCAGTTTGCAGGAAGTCTTAGCCAATGGACGGCGTCAGCTTTAGTATGCCTCAGAGCGCTCAAGACTCTCACGTGGGCACGTCTTTCCAAGGAAGGACACTGTGTACCAAAAGCCTTCTGAGCAGAGTCAAGGGCTACACAGCTCTGGGAACATCCCTCACTGTGCAGTTGGAAGGGCCGGGAACTAAGAAGGTGTTCTCCTATGGCTAGCGTTCCACAGCTTGGAAAGAGCCTCAGGAACACGGTTCTTGGCAGCCTTTCTTTCCATGCGGGTCTGCCACGTTGAGGAAACCTACGCTGCCCTGAGAGAAACCACCGGGGCTCCAATTCAGTGTGGGGACTCCTGCTCGACGGCCCTCTAAGTGACACGGAGAACTAGACATTAGGTCCAGCCCGAAAGGAAGTGGAGATTCACCCTGAGCATTGCTAGGCATCTGGAACATCCAAAGTCACCTAGGCCTCCTGCGGGCTTTCAGAGGATTATGCCATTCACCCCATGCAGAACACACTGCATCCAAAAGTTGCATCGCAGAAGGCCGAATTGTGTTCCAAGGGTCTCCTTTGGGTTGTCAGAGAAGAGAGGTCCATGTGCTGGGTGAGCCAGGTTGTAATTGAGAAGCCTGGGAAAAGGCAGTGTTTTCCCCATTTGGAAGGAGGTAGTGGCGGCCTCAAGGCTGACTGAAAGACATTGCTGTTACCCGTCTGCTAGTCACTTGTAGGAATGCCTCAGTGAAGAAAGTGCCTTTTCTCCTACGAAACCAGGTGGTCTCCAGGGCCTTGCTAGGAGTTCATCCCACGCTTGCCCCAGCTAAAGTGCGGAGTAAATGCGACCCCTAGCCTCAAGGTAAGCACGAGTGTCTCCCAGCAGCAAAGTTTGGGGTGCAGCCACCTCCATGAACCCTGACTCGAGAGGGTGCTTTAACCCCCGTACGGCTTTCCGTAGGCCTGAGAGAATTCCCTTCTGAGGGAGAGCGTGTGTGCTGTGAGTCCCCTCTTTGTTTTCCGAGCCACATAACACAGCCCAGACGGTTGGGGTCAACTCTTTCTACGCAGAGGGAAGGGCAACGATCTGCCTCTCGCTTGCATAGCTTGATTTCTACAGCTGTCGGGCAGCCCCAGGACAGCGTTTCTGCCAGTATTACATTCAACGTGGCTCTCCCTCTGCGGAGGCCCTCTGAACTGCACTGAAAGAATCCCTGGGCCTCAAGTGCATCCTGGCCACTCTTCCCTGTCCTCTCTCTGTTGTGACGCAAGGTACACTGTAGGTCCAGCCTGAGAGAAAATACAGGAAAACCGGTACAATTGGGAGGCGTTTGGACGATCCGAAGCCACCTAGGCCTGACTAAGTCATTAAGCGGGTAATGCTACTCGTGGCATGCAAAAACACCTCGCGTCCAACCAGGTGTGAGCATAGAAAGGCCCAGTGTGGCTCCAAGTCTCCAGTCGTCAGTCAGAGAGGGCCGGGAACTGCGCTGTGGGGTCACGTTGGAAACCGGAGCATGTGGCAGAAGCCCGACTTTCCCCCTTTGGAAAGCAACTTCGGTGCAGCTTCCAAGCTGCCTGAAAACCACACCAGCAGGATACTATTCACTCCACGGATGCCTCTGAGGAGCAGCGAGGTTTTCCAAAAGAAACCAGGTGCTTGCCGTTCCTTCCTGGGCGCTCACCGCAGGGCATACTGTAGTTAGAGTGCCAACTCTATGTGTCCTCTAGTCTGGAGGTCAGGTGCACCTTTTCCCACGACCAGAGAGATACGGGTGCACCAGTTTGCAGGAAGTCTTAGTCAATGGACGGCGTCAGCTTTAGTATGCCTCAGAGCGCTCAAGACTCTCACGTGGGCACGTCTTTCCAAGGAAGGACACTGTGTACCAAAAGCCTTCTGAGCAGAGTCAAGGGCTACACAGCTCTGGGAACATCCCTCACTGTGCAGTTGGAAGGGCCGGGAACTAAGAAGGTGTTCTCCTATGGCTAGCGTTCCACAGCTTGGAAAGAGCCTCAGGAACACGGTTCTTGGCAGCCTTTCTTTCCATGCGGGTCTGCCACGTTGAGGAAACCTACGCTGCCCTGAGAGAAACCACCGGGGCTCCAATTCAGTGTGGGGACTCCTGCTCGACGGCCTTCTAAGTGACACGGAGAACTAGACATTAGGTCCAGCCCAAAAGGAAGTGGAGATTCACCCTGAGCATTGCTAGGCATCTGGAACATCCTAAGTCACCTAGGCCTCCTGAGGGCTTTCAGAGAATTATGCCATTCACCACAGGCAGAACACACTGCATCCAAAAGTTGCGTCGCAGAAGGCCGAATTGTGTTCCAAGGGTCTCCTTTGGGCTGTCAGAGAAGAGAGGTACATGTGCTGGGTGAGCCAGGTTGTAATTGAGAAGCCTGGGAAAAGGCAGTGTTTTCCACATTTGGAAGGAGGTAGTGGCGGCCTCAAGGCTGACTGAAAGACATTGCTGTTACCCGTCTGCTAGTCACTTGTAGGAATGCCTCAGTGAAGAAAGTGCCTTTTCTCCTACGAAACCAGGTGGTCTCCAGGGCCTTGCTAGGAGTTCATCCCACGCTTGCCCCAGCTAAAGTGCGGAGTAAATGCGACCCCTAGCCTCAAGGTAAGCACGAGTGTCTCCCAGCAGCAAAGTTTGGGGTGCAGCCACCTCCATGAACCCTGACTCGAGAGAGTGCTTTAACCCCCGTACGGCTTTCCGTAGGCCTGAGAGAATTCCCTTCTGAGGGAGAGCGTGTGTGCTGTGAGTCCCCTCTTTGTTTTCCGAGCCACATAACACAGCCCAGACGGTTGGGGTCAACTCTTTCTATGCAGAGGGAAGGGCAACGATCTGCCTCTCGCTTGCATAGCTTGATTTCTACAGCTGTCGGGCAGCCCCAGGACAGCGTTTCTGCCAGTATTACATTCAACGTGGCTCTCCCTCTGCGGAGGCCCTCTGAACTGCACTGAAAGAATCCCTGGGCCTCAAGTGCATCCTGGCCACTCTTCCCTGTCCTCTCTCTGTTGTGACGCAAGGTACACTGTAGGTCCAGCCTGAGAGAAAATACAGGAAAACCGGTACAATTGGGAGGCGTTTGGACGATCCGAAGCCACCTAGGCCTGACTAAGTCATTAAGCGGGTAATGCTACTCGTGGCATGCAAAAACACCCCGCGTCCAACCAGGTGTGAGCATAGAAAGGCCCAGTGTGGCTCCAAGTCTCCAGTCGTCAGTCAGAGAGGGCCGGGAACTGCGCTGTGGGGTCACGTTGGAAACCGGAGCATGTGGCAGAAGCCCGACTTTCCCCCTTTGGAAAGCAACTTCGGTGCAGCTTCCAAGCTGCCTGAAAACCACACCAGCAGGATACTATTCACTCCACGGATGCCTCTGAGGAGCAGTGAGGTTTTCCAAAAGAAACCAGGTGCTTGCCGTTCCTTCCTGGGCGCTCACCGCAGGGCATACTGTAGTTAGAGTGCCAACTCTATGTGTCCTCTAGTCTGGAGGTCAGGTGCACCTTTTCCCACGACCAGAGAGATACGGGTGCACCAGTTTGCAGGAAGTCTTAGCCAATGGACGGCGTCAGCTTTAGTATGCCTCAGAGCGCTCAAGACTCTCACGTGGGCACGTCTTTCCAAGGAAGTACACTGTGTACCAAAAGCCTTCTGAGCAGAGTCAAGGGCTACACAGCTCTGGGAACATCCCTCACTGTGCAGTTGGAAGGGCCGGGAACTAAGAAGGTGTTCTCCTATGGCTAGCGTTCCACAGCTTGGAAAGAGCCTCAGGAACACGGTTCTTGGCAGCCTTTCTTTCCATGCGGGTCTGCCACGTTGAGGAAACCTACGCTGCCCTGAGAGAAACCACCGGGGCTCCAATTCAGTGTGGGGACTCCTGCTCGACGGCCCTCTAAGTGACACGGAGAACTAGACATTAGGTCCAGCCCGAAAGGAAGTGGAGATTCACCCTGAGCATTGCTAGGCATCTGGAACATCCAAAGTCACCTAGGCCTCCTGAGGGCTTTCAGAGGATTATGCCATTCACCACATGCAGAACACACTGCATCCAAAAGTTGCATCGCAGAAGGCCGAATTGTGTTCCAAGGGTCTCCTTTGGGTTGTCAGAGAAGAGAGGTGCATGTGCTGGGTGAGCCAGGTTGTAATTGAGAAGCCTGGGAAAAAGCAGTGTTTTCCCCATTTGGAAGGGGGTAGTGGCGGCCTCAAGGCTGACTGAAAGACATTGCTGTTACCCGTCTGCTAGTCACTTGTAGGAATGCCTCAGTGAAGAAAGTGCCTTTTCTCCTACGAAACCAGGTGGTCTCCAGGGCCTTGCTAGGAGTTCATCCCACGCTTGCCCCAGCTAAAGTGCGGAGTAAATGCGACCCCTAGCCTCAAGGTAAGCACGAGTGTCTCCCAGCAGCAAAGTTCGGGGTGCAGCCACCTCCATGAACCCTGACTCGAGAGGGTGCTTTAACCCCCGTACGGCTTTCCGTAGGCCTGAGAGAATTCCCTTCTGAGGGAGAGCGTGTGTGCTGTGAGTCCCCTCTTTGTTTTCCGAGCCACATAACACAGCCCAGACGGTTGGGGTCAACTCTTTCTACGCAGAGGGAAGGGCAACGATCTGCCTCTCGCTTGCATAGCTTGATTTCTACAGCTGTCGGGCAGCCCCAGGACAGCGTTTCTGCCAGTATTACATTCAACGTGGCTCTCCCTCTGCGGAGGCCCTCTGAACTGCACTGAAAGAATCCCTGGGCCTCAAGTGCATCCTGGCCACTCTTCCCTGTCCTCTCTCTGTTGTGACGCAAGGTACACTGTAGGTCCAGCCTGAGAGAAAATACAGGAAAACCGGTACAATTGGGAGGCGTTTGGACGATCCGAAGCCACCTAGGCCTGACTAAGTCATTAAGCGGGTAATGCTACTCGTGGCATGCAAAAACACCCCGCGTCCAACCAGGTGTGAGCATAGAAAGGCCCAGTGTGGCTCCAAGTCTCCAGTCGTCAGTCAGAGAGGGCCGGGAACTGCGCTGTGGGGTCACGTTGGAAACCGGAGCATGTGGCAGAAGCCCGACTTTCCCCCTTTGGAAAGCAACTTCGGTGCAACTTCCAAGCTGCCTGAAAACCACACCAGCAGGATACTATTCACTCCACGGATGCCTCTGAGGAGCAGCGAGGTTTTCCAAAAGAAACCAGGTGCTTGCCGTTCCTTCCTGGGCGCTCACCGCAGGGCATACTGTAGTTAGAGTGCCAACTCTATGTGTCCTCTAGTCTGGAGGTCAGGTGCACCTTTTCCCACGACCAGAGAGATACGGGTGCACCAGTTTGCAGGAAGTCTTAGTCAATGGACGGCGTCAGCTTTAGTATGCCTCAGAGCGCTCAAGACTCTCACGTGGGCACGTCTTTCCAAGGAAGGACACTGTGTACCAAAAGCCTTCTGAGCAGAGTCAAGGGCTACACAGCTCTGGGAACATCCCTCACTGTGCAGTTGGAAGGGCCGGGAACTAAGAAGGTGTTCTCCTATGGCTAGCGTTCCACAGCTTGGAAAGAGCCTCAGGAACACGGTTGTTGGCAGCCTTTCTTTCCATGCGGGTCTGCCACGTTGAGGAAACCTACGCTGCCCTGAGAGAAACCACCGGGGCTCCAATTCAGTGTGGGGACTCCTGCTCGACGGCCCTCTAAGTGACACGGAGAACTAGACATTAGGTCCAGCCCGAAAGGAAGTGGAGATTCACCCTGAGCATTGCTAGGCATCTGGAACATCCAAAGTCACCTAGGCCTCCTGCGGGCTTTCAGAGGATTATGCCATTCACCCCATGCAGAACACACTGCATCCAAAAGTTGCATCGCAGAAGGCCGAATTGTGTTCCAAGGGTCTCCTTTGGGTTGTCAGAGAAGAGAGGTCCATGTGCTGGGTGAGCCAGGTTGTAATTGAGAAGCCTGGGAAAAGGCAGTGTTTTCCACATTTGGAAGGAGGTAGTGGCGGCCTCAAGGCTGACTGAAAGACATTGCTGTTACCCGTCTGCTAGTCACTTGTAGGAATGCCTCAGTGAAGAAAGTGCCTTTTCTCCTACGAAACCAGGTGGTCTCCAGGGCCTTGCTAGGAGTTCATCCCACGCTTGCCCCAGCTAAAGTGCGGAGTAAATGCGACCCCTAGCCTCAAGGTAAGCACGAGTGTCTCCCAGCAGCAAAGTTCGGGGTGCAGCCACCTCCATGAACCCTGACTCGAGAGGGTGCTTTAACCCCCGTACGGCTTTCCGTAGGCCTGAGAGAATTCCCTTCTGAGGGAGAGCGTGTGTGCTGTGAGTCCCCTCTTTGTTTTCCGAGCCACATAACACAGCCCAGACGGTTGGGGTCAACTCTTTCTACGCAGAGGGAAGGGCAACGATCTGCCTCTCGCTTGCATAGCTTGATTTCTACAGCTGTCGGGCAGCCCCAGGACAGCGTTTCTGCCAGTATTACATTCAACGTGGCTCTCCCTCTGCGGAGGCCCTCTGAACTGCACTGAAAGAATCCCTGGGCCTCAAGTGCATCCTGGCCACTCTTCCCTGTCCTCTCTCTGTTGTGACGCAAGGTACACTGTAGGTCCAGCCTGAGAGAAAATACAGGAAAACCGGTACAATTGGGAGACGTTTGGACGATCCGAAGCCACCTAGGCCTGACTAAGTCATTAAGCGGGTAATGCTACTCGTGGCATGCAAAAACACCCCGCGTCCAACCAGGTGTGAGCATAGAAAGGCCCAGTGTGGCTCCAAGTCTCCAGTCGTCAGTCAGAGAGGGCCGGGAACTGCGCTGTGGGGTCACGTTGGAAACCGGAGCATGTGGCAGAAGCCCGACTTTCCCCCTTTGGAAAGCAACTTCGGTGCAGCTTCCAAGCTGCCTGAAAACCACACCAGCAGGATACTATTCACTCCACGGATGCCTCTGAGGAGCAGTGAGGTTTTCCAAAAGAAACCAGGTGCTTGCCGTTCCTTCCTGGGCGCTCACCGCAGGGCATACTGTAGTTAGAGTGCCAACTCTATGTGTCCTCTAGTCTGGAGGTCAGGTGCACCTTTTCCCACGACCAGAGAGATACGGGTGCACCAGTTTGCAGGAAGTCTTAGCCAATGGACGGCGTCAGCTTTAGTATGCCTCAGAGCGCTCAAGACTCTCACGTGGGCACGTCTTTCCAAGGAAGTACACTGTGTACCAAAAGCCTTCTGAGCAGAGTCAAGGGCTACACAGCTCTGGGAACATCCCTCACTGTGCAGTTGGAAGGGCCGGGAACTAAGAAGGTGTTCTCCTATGGCTAGCGTTCCACAGCTTGGAAAGAGCCTCAGGAACACGGTTCTTGGCAGCCTTTCTTTCCATGCGGGTCTGCCACGTTGAGGAAACCTACGCTGCCCTGAGAGAAACCACCGGGGCTCCAATTCAGTGTGGGGACTCCTGCTCGACGGCCCTCTAAGTGACACGGAGAACTAGACATTAGGTCCAGCCCGAAAGGAAGTGGAGATTCACCCTGAGCATTGCTAGGCATCTGGAACATCCAAAGTCACCTAGGCCTCCTGAGGGCTTTCAGAGGATTATGCCATTCACCACATGCAGAACACACTGCATCCAAAAGTTGCATCGCAGAAGGCCGAATTGTGTTCCAAGGGTCTCCTTTGGGTTGTCAGAGAAGAGAGGTGCATGTGCTGGGTGAGCCAGGTTGTAATTGAGAAGCCTGGGAAAAAGCAGTGTTTTCCCCATTTGGAAGGGGGTAGTGGCGGCCTCAAGGCTGACTGAAAGACATTGCTGTTACCCGTCTGCTAGTCACTTGTAGGAATGCCTCAGTGAAGAAAGTGCCTTTTCTCCTACGAAACCAGGTGGTCTCCAGGGCCTTGCTAGGAGTTCATCCCACGCTTGCCCCAGCTAAAGTGCGGAGTAAATGCGACCCCTAGCCTCAAGGTAAGCACGAGTGTCTCCCAGCAGCAAAGTTCGGGGTGCAGCCACCTCCATGAACCCTGACTCGAGAGGGTGCTTTAACCCCCGTACGGCTTTCCGTAGGCCTGAGAGAATTCCCTTCTGAGGGAGAGCGTGTGTGCTGTGAGTCCCCTCTTTGTTTTCCGAGCCACATAACACAGCCCAGACGGTTGGGGTCAACTCTTTCTACGCAGAGGGAAGGGCAACGATCTGCCTCTCGCTTGCATAGCTTGATTTCTACAGCTGTCGGGCAGCCCCAGGACAGCGTTTCTGCCAGTATTACATTCAACGTGGCTCTCCCTCTGCGGAGGCCCTCTGAACTGCACTGAAAGAATCCCTGGGCCTCAAGTGCATCCTGGCCACTCTTCCCTGTCCTCTCTCTGTTGTGACGCAAGGTACACTGTAGGTCCAGCCTGAGAGAAAATACAGGAAAACCGGTACAATTGGGAGGCGTTTGGACGATCCGAAGCCACCTAGGCCTGACTAAGTCATTAAGCGGGTAATGCTACTCGTGGCATGCAAAAACACCCCGCGTCCAACCAGGTGTGAGCATAGAAAGGCCCAGTGTGGCTCCAAGTCTCCAGTCGTCAGTCAGAGAGGGCCGGGAACTGCGCTGTGGGGTCACGTTGGAAACCGGAGCATGTGGCAGAAGCCCGACTTTCCCCCTTTGGAAAGCAACTTCGGTGCAGCTTCCAAGCTGCCTGAAAACCACACCAGCAGGATACTATTCACTCCACGGATGCCTCTGAGGAGCAGCGAGGTTTTCCAAAAGAAACCAGGTGCTTGCCGTTCCTTCCTGGGCGCTCACCGCCGGGCATACTGTAGTTAGAGTGCCAACTCTATGTGTCCTCTAGTCTGGAGGTCAGGTGCACCTTTTCCCACGACCAGAGAGATACGGGTGCACCAGTTTGCAGGAAGTCTTAGTCAATGGACGGCGTCAGCTTTAGTATGCCTCAGAGCGCTCAAGACTCTCACGTGGGCACGTCTTTCCAAGGAAGGACACTGTGTACCAAAAGCCTTCTGAGCAGAGTCAAGGGCTACACAGCTCTGGGAACATCCCTCACTGTGCAGTTGGAAGGGCCGGGAACTAAGAAGGTGTTCTCCTATGGCTAGCGTTCCACAGCTTGGAAAGAGCCTCAGGAACACGGTTCTTGGCAGCCTTTCTTTCCATGCGGGTCTGCCACGTTGAGGAAACCTACGCTGCCCTGAGAGAAACCACCGGGGCTCCAATTCAGTGTGGGGACTCCTGCTCGACGGCCCTCTAAGTGACACGGAGAACTAGACATTAGGTCCAGCCCGAAAGGAAGTGGAGATTCACCCTGAGCATTGCTAGGCATCTGGAACATCCAAAGTCACCTAGGCCTCCTGCGGGCTTTCAGAGGATTATGCCATTCACCCCATGCAGAACACACTGCATCCAAAAGTTGCATCGCAGAAGGCCGAATTGTGTTCCAAGGGTCTCCTTTGGGTTGTCAGAGAAGAGAGGTCCATGTGCTGGGTGAGCCAGGTTGTAATTGAGAAGCCTGGGAAAAGGCAGTGTTTTCCACATTTGGAAGGAGGTAGTGGCGGCCTCAAGGCTGACTGAAAGACATTGCTGTTACCCGTCTGCTAGTCACTTGTAGGAATGCCTCAGTGAAGAAAGTGCCTTTTCTCCTACGAAACCAGGTGGTCTCCAGGGCCTTGCTAGGAGTTCATCCCACGCTTGCCCCAGCTAAAGTGCGGAGTAAATGGGACCCCTAGCCTCAAGGTAATCACGAGTGTCTCCCAGCAGCAAAGTTCGGGGTGCAGCCACCTCCATGAACCCTGACTCGAGAGGGTGCTTTAACCCCCGTACGGCTTTCCGTAGGCCTGAGAGAATTCCCTTCTGAGGGAGAGCGTGTGTGCTGTGAGTCCCCTCTTTGTTTTCCGAGCCACATAACACAGCCCAGACGGTTGGGGTCAACTCTTTCTACGCAGAGGGAAGGGCAACGATCTGCCTCTCGCTTGCATAGCTTGATTTCTACAGCTGTCGGGCAGCCCCAGGACAGCGTTTCTGCCAGTATTACATTCAACGTGGCTCTCCCTCTGCGGAGGCCCTCTGAACTGCACTGAAAGAATCCCTGGGCCTCAAGTGCATCCTGGCCACTCTTCCCTGTCCTCTCTCTGTTGTGACGCAAGGTACACTGTAGGTCCAGCCTGAGAGAAAATACAGGAAAACCGGTACAATTGGGAGGCGTTTGGACGATCCGAAGCCACCTAGGCCTGACTAAGTCATTAAGCGGGTAATGCTACTCGTGGCATGCAAAAACACCCCGCGTCCAACCAGGTGTGAGCATAGAAAGGCCCAGTGTGGCTCCAAGTCTCCAGTCGTCAGTCAGAGAGGGCCGGGAACTGCGCTGTGGGGTCACGTTGGAAACCGGAGCATGTGGCAGAAGCCCGACTTTCCCCCTTTGGAAAGCAACTTCGGTGCAGCTTCCAAGCTGCCTGAAAACCACACCAGCAGGATACTATTCACTCCACGGATGCCTCTGAGGAGCAGCGAGGTTTTCCAAAAGAAACCAGGTGCTTGCCGTTCCTTCCTGGGCGCTCACCGCCGGGCATACTGTAGTTAGAGTGCCAACTCTATGTGTCCTCTAGTCTGGAGGTCAGGTGCACCTTTTCCCACGACCAGAGAGATACGGGTGCACCAGTTTGCAGGAAGTCTTAGTCAATGGACGGCGTCAGCTGTAGTATGCCTCAGAGCGCTCAAGACTCTCACGTGGGCACGTCTTTCCAAGGAAGTACACTGTGTACCAAAAGCCTTCTGAGCAGAGTCAAGGGCTACACAGCTCTGGGAACATCCCTCACTGTGCAGTTGGAAGGGCCGGGAACTAAGAAGGTGTTCTCCTATGGCTAGCGTTCCACAGCTTGGAAAGAGCCTCAGGAACACGGTTCTTGGCAGCCTTTCTTTCCATGCGGGTCTGCCACGTTGAGGAAACCTACGCTGCCCTGAGAGAAACCACCGGGGCTCCAATTCAGTGTGGGGACTCCTGCTCGACGGCCCTCTAAGTGACACGGAGAACTAGACATTAGGTCCAGCCCGAAAGGAAGTGGAGATTCACCCTGAGCATTGCTAGGCATCTGGAACATCCAAAGTCACCTAGGCCTCCTGCGGGCTTTCAGAGGATTATGCCATTCACCCCATGCAGAACACACTGCATCCAAAAGTTGCATCGCAGAAGGCCGAATTGTGTTCCAAGGGTCTCCTTTGGGTTGTCAGAGAAGAGAGGTCCATGTGCTGGGTGAGCCAGGTTGTAATTGAGAAGCCTGGGAAAAGGCAGTGTTTTCCACATTTGGAAGGAGGTAGTGGCGGCCTCAAGGCTGACTGAAAGACATTGCTGTTACCCGTCTGCTAGTCACTTGTAGGAATGCCTCAGTGAAGAAAGTGCCTTTTCTCCTACGAAACCAGGTGGTCTCCAGGGCCTTGCTAGGAGTTCATCCCACGCTTGCCCCAGCTAAAGTGCGGAGTAAATGCGACCCCTAGCCTCAAGGTAATCACGAGTGTCTCCCAGCAGCAAAGTTCGGGGTGCAGCCACCTCCATGAACCCTGACTCGAGAGGGTGCTTTAACCCCCGTACGGCTTTCCGTAGGCCTGAGAGAATTCCCTTCTGAGGGAGAGCGTGTGTGCTGTGAGTCCCCTCTTTGTTTTCCGAGCCACATAACACAGCCCAGACGGTTGGGGTCAACTCTTTCTACGCAGAGGGAAGGGCAACGATCTGCCTCTCGCTTGCATAGCTTGATTTCTACAGCTGTCGGGCAGCCCCAGGACAGCGTTTCTGCCAGTATTACATTCAACGTGGCTCTCCCTCTGCGGAGGCCCTCTGAACTGCACTGAAAGAATCCCTGGGCCTCAAGTGCATCCTGGCCACTCTTCCCTGTCCTCTCTCTGTTGTGACGCAAGGTACACTGTAGGTCCAGCCTGAGAGAAAATACAGGAAAACCGGTACAATTGGGAGGCGTTTGGACGATCCGAAGCCACCTAGGCCTGACTAAGTCATTAAGCGGGTAATGCTACTCGTGGCATGCAAAAACACCCCGCGTCCAACCAGGTGTGAGCATAGAAAGGCCCAGTGTGGCTCCAAGTCTCCAGTCGTCAGTCAGAGAGGGCCGGGAACTGCGCTGTGGGGTCACGTTGGAAACCGGAGCATGTGGCAGAAGCCCGACTTTCCCCCTTTGGAAAGCAACTTCGGTGCAGCTTCCAAGCTGCCTGAAAACCACACCAGCAGGATACTATTCACTCCACGGATGCCTCTGAGGAGCAGCGAGGTTTTCCAAAAGAAACCAGGTGCTTGCCGTTCCTTCCTGGGCGCTCACCGCCGGGCATACTGTAGTTAGAGTGCCAACTCTATGTGTCCTCTAGTCTGGAGGTCAGGTGCACCTTTTCCCACGACCAGAGAGATACGGGTGCACCAGTTTGCAGGAAGTCTTAGTCAATGGACGGCGTCAGCTTTAGTATGCCTCAGAGCGCTCAAGACTCTCACGTGGGCACGTCTTTCCAAGGAAGTACACTGTGTACCAAAAGCCTTCTGAGCAGAGTCAAGGGCTACACAGCTCTGGGAACATCCCTCACTGTGCAGTTGGAAGGGCCGGGAACTAAGAAGGTGTTCTCCTATGGCTAGCGTTCCACAGCTTGGAAAGAGCCTCAGGAACACGGTTCTTGGCAGCCTTTCTTTCCATGCGGGTCTGCCACGTTGAGGAAACCTACGCTGCCCTGAGAGAAACCACCGGGGCTCCAATTCAGTGTGGGGACTCCTGCTCGACGGCCCTCTAAGTGACACGGAGAACTAGACATTAGGTCCAGCCCAAAAGGAAGTGGAGATTCACCCTGAGCATTGCTAGGCATCTGGAACATCCTAAGTCACCTAGGCCTCCTGAGGGCTTTCAGAGAATTATGCCATTCACCACATGCAGAACACACTGCATCCAAAAGTTGCGTCGCAGAAGGCCGAATTGTGTTCCAAGGGTCTCCTTTGGGTTGTCAGAGAAGAGAGGTCCATGTGCTGGGTGAGCCAGGTTGTAATTGAGAAGCCTGGGAAAAGGCAGTGTTTTCCACATTTGGAAGGAGGTAGTGGCGGCCTCAAGGCTGACTGAAAGACATTGCTGTTACCCGTCTGCTAGTCACTTGTAGGAATGCCTCAGTGAAGAAAGTGCCTTTTCTCCTACGAAACCAGGTGGTCTCCAGGGCCTTGCTAGGAGTTCATCCCACGCTTGCCCCAGCTAAAGTGCGGAGTAAATGCGACCCCTAGCCTCAAGGTAAGCACGAGTGTCTCCCAGCAGCAAAGTTCGGGGTGCAGCCACCTCCATGAACCCTGACTCGAGAGAGTGCTTTAACCCCCGTACGGCTTTCCGTAGGCCTGAGAGAATTCCCTTCTGAGGGAGAGCGTGTGTGCTGTGAGTCCCCTCTTTGTTTTCCGAGCCACATAACACAGCCCAGACGGTTGGGGTCAACTCTTTCTACGCAGAGGGAAGGGCAACGATCTGCCTCTCGCTTGCATAGCTTGATTTCTACAGCTGTCGGGCAGCCCCAGGACAGCGTTTCTGCCAGTATTACATTCAACGTGGCTCTCCCTCTGCGGAGGCCCTCTGAGCTGCACTGAAAGAATCCCTGGGCCTCAAGTGCATCCTGGCCACTCTTCCCTGTCCTCTCTCTGTTGTGACGCAAGGTACACTGTAGGTCCAGCCTGAGAGAAAATACAGGAAAACCGGTACAATTGGGAGGCGTTTGGACGATCCGAAGCCACCTAGGCCTGACTAAGTCATTAAGCGGGTAATGCTACTCGTGGCATGCAAAAACACCCCGCGTCCAACCAGGTGTGAGCATAGAAAGGCCCAGTGTGGCTCCAAGTCTCCAGTCGTCAGTCAGAGAGGGCCGGGAACTGCGCTGTGGGGTCACGTTGGAAACCGGAGCATGTGGCAGAAGCCCGACTTTCCCCCTTTGGAAAGCAACTTCGGTGCAGCTTCCAAGCTGCCTGAAAACCACACCAGCAGGATACTATTCACTCCACGGATGCCTCTGAGGAGCAGCGAGGTTTTCCAAAAGAAACCAGGTGCTTGCCGTTCCTTCCTGGGCGCTCACCGCAGGGCATACTGTAGTTAGAGTGCCAACTCTATGTGTCCTCTAGTCTGGAGGTCAGGTGCACCTTTTCCCACGACCAGAGAGATACGGGTGCACCAGTTTGCAGGAAGTCTTAGCCAATGGACGGCGTCAGCTTTAGTATGCCTCAGAGCGCTCAAGACTCTCACGTGGGCACGTCTTTCCAAGGAAGGACACTGTGTACCAAAAGCCTTCTGAGCAGAGTCAAGGGCTACACAGCTCTGGGAACATCCCTCACTGTGCAGTTGGAAGGGCCGGGAACTAAGAAGGTGTTCTCCTATGGCTAGCGTTCCACAGCTTGGAAAGAGCCTCAGGAACACGGTTCTTGGCAGCCTTTCTTTCCATGCGGGTCTGCCACGTTGAGGAAACCTACGCTGCCCTGAGAGAAACCACCGGGGCTCCAATTCAGTGTGGGGACTCCTGCTCGACGGCCCTCTAAGTGACACGGAGAACTAGACATTAGGTCCAGCCCGAAAGGAAGTGGAGATTCACCCTGAGCATTGCTAGGCATCTGGAACATCCAAAGTCACCTAGGCCTCCTGCGGGCTTTCAGAGGATTATGCCATTCACCCCATGTAGAACACACTGCATCCAAAAGTTGCATCGCAGAAGGCCGAATTGTGTTCCAAGGGTCTCCTTTGGGTTGTCAGAGAAGAGAGGTCCATGTGCTGGGTGAGCCAGGTTGTAATTGAGAAGCCTGGGAAAAGGCAGTGTTTTCCCCATTTGGAAGGGGGTAGTGGCGGCCTCAAGGCTGACTGAAAGACATTGCTGTTACCCGTCTGCTAGTCACTTGTAGGAATGCCTCAGTGAAGAAAGTGCCTTTTCTCCTACGAAACCAGGTGGTCTCCAGGGCCTTGCTAGGAGTTCATCCCACGCTTGCCCTAGCTAAAGTGCGGAGTAAATGCGACCCCTAGCCTCAAGGTAAGCACGAGTGTCTCCCAGCAGCAAAGTTTGGGGTGCAGCCACCTCCATGAACCCTGACTCGAGAGGGTGCTTTAACCCCCGTACGGCTTTCCGTAGGCCTGAGAGAATTCCCTTCTGAGGGAGAGCGTGTGTGCTGTGAGTCCCCTCTTTGTTTTCCGAGCCACATAACACAGCCCAGACGGTTGGGGTCAACTCTTTCTACGCAGAGGGAAGGGCAACGATCTGCCTCTCGCTTGCATAGCTTGATTTCTACAGCTGTCGGGCAGCCCCAGGACAGCGTTTCTGCCAGTATTACATTCAACGTGGCTCTCCCTCTGCGGAGGCCCTCTGAGCTGCACTGAAAGAATCCCTGGGCCTCAAGTGCATCCTGGCCACTCTTCCCTGTCCTCTCTCTGTTGTGACGCAAGGTACACTGTAGGTCCAGCCTGAGAGAAAATACAGGAAAACCGGTACAATTGGGAGGCGTTTGGACGATCCGAAGCCACCTAGGCCTGACTAAGTCATTAAGCGGGTAATGCTACTCGTGGCATGCAAAAACACCCCGCGTCCAACCAGGTGTGAGCATAGAAAGGCCCAGTGTGGCTCCAAGTCTCCAGTCGTCAGTCAGAGAGGGCCGGGAACTGCGCTGTGGGGTCACGTTGGAAACCGGAGCATGTGGCAGAAGCCCGACTTTCCCCCTTTGGAAAGCAACTTCGGTGCAGCTTCCAAGCTGCCTGAAAACCACACCAGCAGGATACTATTCACTCCACGGATGCCTCTGAGGAGCAGCGAGGTTTTCCAAAAGAAACCAGGTGCTTGCCGTTCCTTCCTGGGCGCTCACCGCCGGGCATACTGTAGTTAGAGTGCCAACTCTATGTGTCCTCTAGTCTGGAGGTCAGGTGCACCTTTTCCCACGACCAGAGAGATACGGGTGCACCAGTTTGCAGGAAGTCTTAGTCAATGGACGGCGTCAGCTTTAGTATGCCTCAGAGCGCTCAAGACTCTCACGTGGGCACGTCTTTCCAAGGAAGTACACTGTGTACCAAAAGCCTTCTGAGCAGAGTCAAGGGCTACACAGCTCTGGGAACATCCCTCACTGTGCAGTTGGAAGGGCCGGGAACTAAGAAGGTGTTCTCCTATGGCTAGCGTTCCACAGCTTGGAAAGAGCCTCAGGAACACGGTTCTTGGCAGCCTTTCTTTCCATGCGGGTCTGCCACGTTGAGGAAACCTACGCTGCCCTGAGAGAAACCACCGGGGCTCCAATTCAGTGTGGGGACTCCTGCTCGACGGCCCTCTAAGTGACACGGAGAACTAGACATTAGGTCCAGCCCAAAAGGAAGTGGAGATTCACCCTGAGCATTGCTAGGCATCTGGAACATCCTAAGTCACCTAGGCCTCCTGAGGGCTTTCAGAGAATTATGCCATTCACCACATGCAGAACACACTGCATCCAAAAGTTGCGTCGCAGAAGGCCGAATTGTGTTCCAAGGGTCTCCTTTGGGTTGTCAGAGAAGAGAGGTCCATGTGCTGGGTGAGCCAGGTTGTAATTGAGAAGCCTGGGAAAAGGCAGTGTTTTCCCCATTTGGAAGGAGGTAGTGGCGGCCTCAAGGCTGACTGAAAGGCATTGCTGTTACCCGTCTGCTAGTCACTTGTAGGAATGCCTCAGTGAAGAAAGTGCCTTTTCTCCTACGAAACCAGGTGGTCTCCAGGGCCTTGCTAGGAGTTCATCCCACGCTTGCCCCAGCTAAAGTGCGGAGTAAATGCGACCCCTAGCCTCAAGGTAAGCACGAGTGTCTCCCAGCAGCAAAGTTTGGGGTGCAGCCACCTCCATGAACCCTGACTCGAGAGAGTGCTTTAACCCCCGTACGGCTTTCCGTAGGCCTGAGAGAATTCCCTTCTGAGGGAGAGCGTGTGTGCTGTGAGTCCCCTCTTTGTTTTCCGAGCCACATAACACAGCCCAGACGGTTGGGGTCAACTCTTTCTACGCAGAGGGAAGGGCAACGATCTGCCTCTCGCTTGCATAGCTTGATTTCTACAGCTGTCGGGCAGCCCCAGGACAGCGTTTCTGCCAGTATTACATTCAACGTGGCTCTCCCTCTGCGGAGGCCCTCTGAGCTGCACTGAAAGAATCCCAGGGCCTCAAGTGCATCCTGGCCACTCTTCCCTGTCCTCTCTCTGTTGTGACGCAAGGTACACTGTAGGTCCAGCCTGAGAGAAAATACAGGAAAACCGGTACAATTGGGAGGCGTTTGGACGATCCGAAGCCACCTAGGCCTGACTAAGTCATTAAGCGGGTAATGCTACTCGTGGCATGCAAAAACACCCCGCGTCCAACCAGGTGTGAGCATAGAAAGGCCCAGTGTGGCTCCAAGTCTCCAGTCGTCAGTCAGAGAGGGCCGGGAACTGCGCTGTGGGGTCACGTTGGAAACCGGAGCATGTGGCAGAAGCCCGACTTTCCCCCTTTGGAAAGCAACTTCGGTGCAGCTTCCAAGCTGCCTGAAAACCACACCAGCAGGATACTATTCACTCCACGGATGCCTCTGAGGAGCAGCGAGGTTTTCCAAAAGAAACCAGGTGCTTGCCGTTCCTTCCTGGGCGCTCACCGCAGGGCATACTGTAGTTAGAGTGCCAACTCTATGTGTCCTCTAGTCTGGAGGTCAGGTGCACCTTTTCCCACGACCAGAGAGATACGGGTGCACCAGTTTGCAGGAAGTCTTAGCCAATGGACGGCGTCAGCTTTAGTATGCCTCAGAGCGCTCAAGACTCTCACGTGGGCACGTCTTTCCAAGGAAGGACACTGTGTACCAAAAGCCTTCTGAGCAGAGTCAAGGGCTACACAGCTCTGGGAACATCCCTCACTGTGCAGTTGGAAGGGCCGGGAACTAAGAAGGTGTTCTCCTATGGCTAGCGTTCCACAGCTTGGAAAGAGCCTCAGGAACACGGTTCTTGGCAGCCTTTCTTTCCATGCGGGTCTGCCACGTTGAGGAAACCTACGCTGCCCTGAGAGAAACCACCGGGGCTCCAATTCAGTGTGGGGACTCCTGCTCGACGGCCCTCTAAGTGACACGGAGAACTAGACATTAGGTCCAGCCCGAAAGGAAGTGGAGATTCACCCTGAGCATTGCTAGGCATCTGGAACATCCAAAGTCACCTAGGCCTCCTGAGGGCTTTCAGAGGATTATGCCATTCACCCCATGTAGAACACACTGCATTCAAAAGTTGCATCGCAGAAGGCCGAATTGTGTTCCAAGGGTCTCCTTTGGGTTGTCAGAGAAGAGAGGTCCATGTGCTGGGTGAGCCAGGTTGTAATTGAGAAGCCTGGGAAAAGGCAGTGTTTTCCCCATTTGGAAGGGGGTAGTGGCGGCCTCAAGGCTGACTGAAAGACATTGCTGTTACCCGTCTGCTAGTCACTTGTAGGAATGCCTCAGTGAAGAAAGTGCCTTTTCTCCTACGAAACCAGGTGGTCTCCAGGGCCTTGCTAGGAGTTCATCCCACGCTTGCCCTAGATAAAGTGCGGAGTAAATGCGACCCCTAGCCTCAAGGTAAGCACGAGTGTCTCCCAGCAGCAAAGTTCGGGGTGCAGCCACCTCCATGAACCCTGACTCGAGAGGGTGCTTTAACCCCCGTACGGCTTTCTGTAGGCCTGAGAGAATTCCCTTCTGAGGGAGAGCGTGTGTGCTGTGAGTCCCCTCTTTGTTTTCCGAGCCACATAACACAGCCCAGACGGTTGGGGTCAACTCTTTCTACGCAGAGGGAAGGGCAACGATCTGCCTCTCGCTTGCATAGCTTGATTTCTACAGCTGTCGGGCAGCCCCAGGACAGCGTTTCTGCCAGTATTACATTCAACGTGGCTCTCCCTCTGCGGAGGCCCTCTGAACTGCACTGAAAGAATCCCTGGGCCTCAAGTGCATCCTGGCCACTCTTCCCTGTCCTCTCTCTGTTGTGACGCAAGGTACACTGTAGGTCCAGCCTGAGAGAAAATACAGGAAAACCGGTACAATTGGGAGGCGTTTGGACGATCCGAAGCCACCTAGGCCTGACTAAGTCATTAAGCGGGTAATGCTACTCGTGGCATGCAAAAACACCCCGCGTCCAACCAGGTGTGAGCATAGAAAGGCCCAGTGTGGCTCCAAGTCTCCAGTCGTCAGTCAGAGAGGGCCGGGAACTGCGCTGTGGGGTCACGTTGGAAACTGGAGCATGTGGCAGAAGCCCGACTTTCCCCCTTTGGAAAGCAACTTCGGTGCAGCTTCCAAGCTGCCTGAAAACCACACCAGCAGGATACTATTCACTCCACGGATGCCTCTGAGGAGCAGTGAGGTTTTCCAAAAGAAACCAGGTGCTTGCCGTTCCTTCCTGGGCGCTCACCGCAGGGCATACTGTAGTTAGAGTGCCAACTCTATGTGTCCTCTAGTCTGGAGGTCAGGTGCACCTTTTCCCACGACCAGAGAGATACGGGTGCACCAGTTTGCAGGAAGTCTTAGTCAATGGACGGCGTCAGCTTTAGTATGCCTCAGAGCGCTCAAGACTCTCACGTGGGCACGTCTTTCCAAGGAAGTACACTGTGTACCAAAAGCCTTCTGAGCAGAGTCAAGGGCTACACAGCTCTGGGAACATCCCTCACTGTGCAGTTGGAAGGGCCGGGAACTAAGAAGGTGTTCTCCTATGGCTAGCGTTCCACAGCTTGGAAAGAGCCTCAGGAACACGGTTCTTGGCAGCCTTTCTTTCCATGCGGGTCTGCCACGTTGAGGAAACCTACGCTGCCCTGAGAGAAACCACCGGGGCTCCAATTCAGTGTGGGGACTCCTGCTCGACGGCCCTCTAAGTGACACGGAGAACTAGACATTAGGTCCAGCCCAAAAGGAAGTGGAGATTCACCCTGAGCATTGCTAGGCATCTGGAACATCCTAAGTCACCTAGGCCTCCTGAGGGCTTTCAGAGAATTATGCCATTCACCACATGCAGAACACACTGCATCCAAAAGTTGCGTCGCAGAAGGCCGAATTGTGTTCCAAGGGTCTCCTTTGGGTTGTCAGAGAAGAGAGGTCCATGTGCTGGGTGAGCCAGGTTGTAATTGAGAAGCCTGGGAAAAGGCAGTGTTTTCCACATTTGGAAGGAGGTAGTGGCGGCCTCAAGGCTGACTGAAAGACATTGCTGTTACCCGTCTGCTAGTCACTTGTAGGAATGCCTCAGTGAAGAAAGTGCCTTTTCTCCTACGAAACCAGGTGGTCTCCAGGGCCTTGCTAGGAGTTCATCCCACGCTTGCCCCAGCTAAAGTGCGGAGTAAATGCGACCCCTAGCCTCAAGGTAAGCACGAGTGTCTCCCAGCAGCAAAGTTCGGGGTGCAGCCACCTCCATGAACCCTGACTCGAGAGAGTGCTTTAACCCCCGTACGGCTTTCCGTAGGCCTGAGAGAATTCCCTTCTGAGGGAGAGCGTGTGTGCTGTGAGTCCCCTCTTTGTTTTCCGAGCCACATAACACAGCCCAGACGGTTGGGGTCAACTCTTTCTATGCAGAGGGAAGGGCAACGATCTGCCTCTCGCTTGCATAGCTTGATTTCTACAGCTGTCGGGCAGCCCCAGGACAGCGTTTCTGCCAGTATTACATTCAACGTGGCTCTCCCTCTGCGGAGGCCCTCTGAGCTGCACTGAAAGAATCCCTGGGCCTCAAGTGCATCCTGGCCACTCTTCCCTGTCCTCTCTCTGTTGTGACGCAAGGTACACTGTAGGTCCAGCCTGAGAGAAAATACAGGAAAACCGGTACAATTGGGAGGCGTTTGGACGATCCGAAGCCACCTAGGCCTGACTAAGTCATTAAGCGGGTAATGCTACTCGTGGCATGCAAAAACACCCCGCGTCCAACCAGGTGTGAGCATAGAAAGGCCCAGTGTGGCTCCAAGTCTCCAGTCGTCAGTCAGAGAGGGCCGGGAACTGCGCTGTGGGGTCACGTTGGAAACCGGAGCATGTGGCAGAAGCCCGACTTTCCCCCTTTGGAAAGCAACTTCGGTGCAGCTTCCAAGCTGCCTGAAAACCACACCAGCAGGATACTATTCACTCCACGGATGCCTCTGAGGAGCAGCGAGGTTTTCCAAAAGAAACCAGGTGCTTGCCGTTCCTTCCTGGGCGCTCACCGCAGGGCATACTGTAGTTAGAGTGCCAACTCTATGTGTCCTCTAGTCTGGAGGTCAGGTGCACCTTTTCCCACGACCAGAGAGATACGGGTGCACCAGTTTGCAGGAAGTCTTAGCCAATGGACGGCGTCAGCTTTAGTATGCCTCAGAGCGCTCAAGACTCTCACGTGGGCACGTCTTTCCAAGGAAGGACACTGTGTACCAAAAGCCTTCTGAGCAGAGTCAAGGGCTACACAGCTCTGGGAACATCCCTCACTGTGCAGTTGGAAGGGCCGGGAACTAAGAAGGTGTTCTCCTATGGCTAGCGTTCCACAGCTTGGAAAGAGCCTCAGGAACACGGTTCTTGGCAGCCTTTCTTTCCATGCGGGTCTGCCACGTTGAGGAAACCTACGCTGCCCTGAGAGAAACCACCGGGGCTCCAATTCAGTGTGGGGACTCCTGCTCGACGGCCCTCTAAGTGACACGGAGAACTAGACATTAGGTCCAGCCCGAAAGGAAGTGGAGATTCACCCTGAGCATTGCTAGGCATCTGGAACATCCAAAGTCACCTAGGCCTCCTGAGGGCTTTCAGAGGATTATGCCATTCACCCCATGTAGAACACACTGCATTCAAAAGTTGCATCGCAGAAGGCCGAATTGTGTTCCAAGGGTCTCCTTTGGGTTGTCAGAGAAGAGAGGTCCATGTGCTGGGTGAGCCAGGTTGTAATTGAGAAGCCTGGGAAAAGGCAGTGTTTTCCCCATTTGGAAGGGGGTAGTGGCGGCCTCAAGGCTGACTGAAAGACATTGCTGTTACCCGTCTGCTAGTCACTTGTAGGAATGCCTCAGTGAAGAAAGTGCCTTTTCTCCTACGAAACCAGGTGGTCTCCAGGGCCTTGCTAGGAGTTCATCCCACGCTTGCCCTAGATAAAGTGCGGAGTAAATGCGACCCCTAGCCTCAAGGTAAGCACGAGTGTCTCCCAGCAGCAAAGTTTGGGGTGCAGCCACCTCCATGAACCCTGACTCGAGAGGGTGCTTTAACCCCCGTACGGCTTTCCGTAGGCCTGAGAGAATTCCCTTCTGAGGGAGAGCGTGTGTGCTGTGAGTCCCCTCTTTGTTTTCCGAGCCACATAACACAGCCCAGACGGTTGGGGTCAACTCTTTCTACGCAGAGGGAAGGGCAACGATCTGCCTCTCGCTTGCATAGCTTGATTTCTACAGCTGTCGGGCAGCCCCAGGACAGCGTTTCTGCCAGTATTACATTCAACGTGGCTCTCCCTCTGCGGAGGCCCTCTGAACTGCACTGAAAGAATCCCTGGGCCTCAAGTGCATCCTGGCCACTCTTCCCTGTCCTCTCTCTGTTGTGACGCAAGGTACACTGTAGGTCCAGCCTGAGAGAAAATACAGGAAAACCGGTACAATTGGGAGGCGTTTGGACGATCCGAAGCCACCTAGGCCTGACTAAGTCATTAAGCGGGTAATGCTACTCGTGGCATGCAAAAACACCCCGCGTCCAACCAGGTGTGAGCATAGAAAGGCCCAGTGTGGCTCCAAGTCTCCAGTCGTCAGTCAGAGAGGGCCGGGAACTGCGCTGTGGGGTCACGTTGGAAACTGGAGCATGTGGCAGAAGCCCGACTTTCCCCCTTTGGAAAGCAACTTCGGTGCAGCTTCCAAGCTGCCTGAAAACCACACCAGCAGGATACTATTCACTCCACGGATGCCTCTGAGGAGCAGTGAGGTTTTCCAAAAGAAACCAGGTGCTTGCCGTTCCTTCCTGGGCGCTCACCGCAGGGCATACTGTAGTTAGAGTGCCAACTCTATGTGTCCTCTAGTCTGGAGGTCAGGTGCACCTTTTCCCACGACCAGAGAGATACGGGTGCACCAGTTTGCAGGAAGTCTTAGTCAATGGACGGCGTCAGCTTTAGTATGCCTCAGAGCGCTCAAGACTCTCACGTGGGCACGTCTTTCCAAGGAAGGACACTGTGTACCAAAAGCCTTCTGAGCAGAGTCAAGGGCTACACAGCTCTGGGAACATCCCTCACTGTGCAGTTGGAAGGGCCGGGAACTAAGAAGGTGTTCTCCTATGGCTAGCGTTCCACAGCTTGGAAAGAGCCTCAGGAACACGGTTCTTGGCAGCCTTTCTTTCCATGCGGGTCTGCCACGTTGAGGAAACCTACGCTGCCCTGAGAGAAACCACCGGGGCTCCAATTCAGTGTGGGGACTCCTGCTCGACGGCCCTCTAAGTGACACGGAGAACTAGACATTAGGTCCAGCCCGAAAGGAAGTGGAGATTCACCCTGAGCATTGCTAGGCATCTGGAACATCCAAAGTCACCTAGGCCTCCTGCGGGCTTTCAGAGGATTATGCCATTCACCCCATGCAGAACACACTGCATCCAAAAGTTGCATCGCAGAAGGCCGAATTGTGTTCCAAGGGTCTCCTTTGGGTTGTCAGAGAAGAGAGGTCCATGTGCTGGGTGAGCCAGGTTGTAATTGAGAAGCCTGGGAAAAGGCAGTGTTTTCCCCATTTGGAAGGAGGTAGTGGCGGCCTCAAGGCTGACTGAAAGACATTGCTGTTACCCGTCTGCTAGTCACTTGTAGGAATGCCTCAGTGAAAAAGTGCCTTTTCTCCTACGAAACCAGGTGGTCTCCAGGGCCTTGCTAGGAGTTCATCCCACGCTTGCCCCAGCTAAAGTGCGGAGTAAATGCGACCCCTAGCCTCAAGGTAAGCACGAGTGTCTCCCAGCAGCAAAGTTCGGGGTGCAGCCACCTCCATGAATCCTGACTCGAGAGGGTGCTTTAACCCCCGTACGGCTTTCCGTAGGCCTGAGAGAATTCCCTTCTGAGGGAGAGCGTGTGTGCTGTGAGTCCCCTCTTTGTTTTCCGAGCCACATAACACAGCCCAGACGGTTGGGGTCAACTCTTTCTACGCAGAGGGAAGGGCAACGATCTGCCTCTCGCTTGCATAGCTTGATTTCTACAGCTGTCGGGCAGCCCCAGGACAGCGTTTCTGCCAGTATTACATTCAACGTGGCTCTCCCTCTGCGGAGGCCCTCTGAACTGCACTGAAAGAATCCCTGGGCCTCAAGTGCATCCTGGCCACTCTTCCCTGTCCTCTCTCTGTTGTGACGCAAGGTACACTGTAGGTCCAGCCTGAGAGAAAATACAGGAAAACCGGTACAATTGGGAGACGTTTGGACGATCCGAAGCCACCTAGGCCTGACTAAGTCATTAAGCGGGTAATGCTACTCGTGGCATGCAAAAACACCCCGCGTCCAACCAGGTGTGAGCATAGAAAGGCCCAGTGTGGCTCCAAGTCTCCAGTCGTCAGTCAGAGAGGGCCGGGAACTGCGCTGTGGGGTCACGTTGGAAACCGGAGCATGTGGCAGAAGCCCGACTTTCCCCCTTTGGAAAGCAGCTTCGGTGCAGCTTCCAAGCTGCCTGAAAACCACACCAGCAGGATACTATTCACTCCACGGATGCCTCTGAGGAGCAGTGAGGTTTTCCAAAAGAAACCAGGTGCTTGCCGTTCCTTCCTGGGCGCTCACCGCAGGGCATACTGTAGTTAGAGTGCCAACTCTATGTGTCCTCTAGTCTGGAGGTCAGGTGCACCTTTTCCCACGACCAGAGAGATACGGGTGCACCAGTTTGCAGGAAGTCTTAGCCAATGGACGGCGTCAGCTTTAGTATGCCTCAGAGCGCTCAAGACTCTCACGTGGGCACGTCTTTCCAAGGAAGGACACTGTGTACCAAAAGCCTTCTGAGCAGAGTCAAGGGCTACACAGCTCTGGGAACATCCCTCACTGTGCAGTTGGAAGGGCCGGGAACTAAGAAGGTGTTCTCCTATGGCTAGCGTTCCACAGCTTGGAAAGAGCCTCAGGAACACGGTTGTTGGCAGCCTTTCTTTCCATGCGGGTCTGCCACGTTGAGGAAACCTACGCTGCCCTGAGAGAAACCACCGGGGCTCCAATTCAGTGTGGGGACTCCTGCTCGACGGCCCTCTAAGTGACACGGAGAACTAGACATTAGGTCCAGCCCGAAAGGAAGTGGAGATTCACCCTGAGCATTGCTAGGCATCTGGAACATCCAAAGTCACCTAGGCCTCCTGCGGGCTTTCAGAGGATTATGCCATTCACCCCATGCAGAACACACTGCATCCAAAAGTTGCATCGCAGAAGGCCGAATTGTGTTCCAAGGGTCTCCTTTGGGTTGTCAGAGAAGAGAGGTGCATGTGCTGGGTGAGCCAGGTTGTAATTGAGAAGCCTGGGAAAAAGCAGTGTTTTCCCCATTTGGAAGGGGGTAGTGGCGGCCTCAAGGCTGACTGAAAGACATTGCTGTTACCCGTCTGCTAGTCACTTGTAGGAATGCCTCAGTGAAGAAAGTGCCTTTTCTCCTACGAAACCAGGTGGTCTCCAGGGCCTTGCTAGGAGTTCATCCCACGCTTGCCCCAGCTAAAGTGCGGAGTAAATGCGACCCCTAGCCTCAAGGTAAGCACGAGTGTCTCCCAGCAGCAAAGTTCGGGGTGCAGCCACCTCCATGAACCCTGACTCGAGAGGGTGCTTTAACCCCCGTACGGCTTTCCGTAGGCCTGAGAGAATTCCCTTCTGAGGGAGAGCGTGTGTGCTGTGAGTCCCCTCTTTGTTTTCCGAGCCACATAACACAGCCCAGACGGTTGGGGTCAACTCTTTCTACGCAGAGGGAAGGGCAACGATCTGCCTCTCGCTTGCATAGCTTGATTTCTACAGCTGTCGGGCAGCCCCAGGACAGCGTTTCTGCCAGTATTACATTCAACGTGGCTCTCCCTCTGCGGAGGCCCTCTGAACTGCACTGAAAGAATCCCTGGGCCTCAAGTGCATCCTGGCCACTCTTACCTGTCCTCTCTCTGTTGTGACGCAAGGTACACTGTAGGTCCAGCCTGAGAGAAAATACAGGAAAACCGGTACAATTGGGAGACGTTTGGACGATCCGAAGCCACCTAGGCCTGACTAAGTCATTAAGCGGGTAATGCTACTCGTGGCATGCAAAAACACCCCGCGTCCAACCAGGTGTGAGCATAGAAAGGCCCAGTGTGGCTCCAAGTCTCCAGTCGTCAGTCAGAGAGGGCCGGGAACTGCGCTGTGGGGTCACGTTGGAAACCGGAGCATGTGGCAGAAGCCCGACTTTCCCCCTTTGGAAAGCAACTTCGGTGCAGCTTCCAAGCTGCCTGAAAACCACACCAGCAGGATACTATTCACTCCACGGATGCCTCTGAGGAGCAGTGAGGTTTTCCAAAAGAAACCAGGTGCTTGCCGTTCCTTCCTGGGCACTCACCGCAGGGCATACTGTAGTTAGAGTGCCAACTCTATGTGTCCTCTAGTCTGGAGGTCAGGTGCACCTTTTCCCACGACCAGAGAGATACGGGTGCACCAGTTTGCAGGAAGTCTTAGCCAATGGACGGCGTCAGCTTTAGTATGCCTCAGAGCGCTCAAGACTCTCACGTGGGCACGTCTTTCCAAGGAAGTACACTGTGTACCAAAAGCCTTCTGAGCAGAGTCAAGGGCTACACAGCTCTGGGAACATCCCTCACTGTGCAGTTGGAAGGGCCGGGAACTAAGAAGGTGTTCTCCTATGGCTAGCGTTCCACAGCTTGGAAAGAGCCTCAGGAACACGGTTCTTGGCAGCCTTTCTTTCCATGCGGGTCTGCCACGTTGAGGAAACCTACGCTGCCCTGAGAGAAACCACCGGGGCTCCAATTCAGTGTGGGGACTCCTGCTCGACGGCCCTCTAAGTGACACGGAGAACTAGACATTAGGTCCAGCCCGAAAGGAAGTGGAGATTCACCCTGAGCATTGCTAGGCATCTGGAACATCCAAAGTCACCTAGGCCTCCTGAGGGCTTTCAGAGGATTATGCCATTCACCACATGCAGAACACACTGCATCCAAAAGTTGCATCGCAGAAGGCCGAATTGTGTTCCAAGGGTCTCCTTTGGGTTGTCAGAGAAGAGAGGTGCATGTGCTGGGTGAGCCAGGTTGTAATTGAGAAGCCTGGGAAAAAGCAGTGTTTTCCCCATTTGGAAGGGGGTAGTGGCGGCCTCAAGGCTGACTGAAAGACATTGCTGTTACCCGTCTGCTAGTCACTTGTAGGAATGCCTCAGTGAAGAAAGTGCCTTTTCTCCTATGAAACCAGGTGGTCTCCAGGGCCTTGCTAGGAGTTCATCCCACGCTTGCCCCAGCTAAAGTGCGGAGTAAATGCGACCCCTAGCCTCAAGGTAAGCACGAGTGTCTCCCAGCAGCAAAGTTCGGGGTGCAGCCACCTCCATGAACCCTGACTCGAGAGGGTGCTTTAACCCCCGTACGGCTTTCCGTAGGCCTGAGAGAATTCCCTTCTGAGGGAGAGCGTGTGTGCTGTGAGTCCCCTCTTTGTTTTCCGAGCCACATAACACAGCCCAGACGGTTGGGGTCAACTCTTTCTACGCAGAGGGAAGGGCAACGATCTGCCTCTCGCTTGCATAGCTTGATTTCTACAGCTGTCGGGCAGCCCCAGGACAGCGTTTCTGCCAGTATTACATTCAACGTGGCTCTCCCTCTGCGGAGGCCCTCTGAACTGCACTGAAAGAATCCCTGGGCCTCAAGTGCATCCTGGCCACTCTTCCCTGTCCTCTCTCTGTTGTGACGCAAGGTACACTGTAGGTCCAGCCTGAGAGAAAATACAGGAAAACCGGTACAATTGGGAGGCGTTTGGACGATCCGAAGCCACCTAGGCCTGACTAAGTCATTAAGCGGGTAATGCTACTCGTGGCATGCAAAAACACCCCGCGTCCAACCAGGTGTGAGCATAGAAAGGCCCAGTGTGGCTCCAAGTCTCCAGTCGTCAGTCAGAGAGGGCCGGGAACTGCGCTGTGGGGTCACGTTGGAAACCGGAGCATGTGGCAGAAGCCCGACTTTCCCCCTTTGGAAAGCAACTTCGGTGCAGCTTCCAAGCTGCCTGAAAACCACACCAGCAGGATACTATTCACTCCACGGATGCCTCTGAGGAGCAGCGAGGTTTTCCAAAAGAAACCAGGTGCTTGCCGTTCCTTCCTGGGCGCTCACCGCCGGGCATACTGTAGTTAGAGTGCCAACTCTATGTGTCCTCTAGTCTGGAGGTCAGGTGCACCTTTTCCCACGACCAGAGAGATACGGGTGCACCAGTTTGCAGGAAGTCTTAGTCAATGGGCGGCGTCAGCTTTAGTATGCCTCAGAGCGCTCAAGACTCTCACGTGGGCACGTCTTTCCAAGGAAGGACACTGTGTACCAAAAGCCTTCTGAGCAGAGTCAAGGGCTACACAGCTCTGGGAACATCCCTCACTGTGCAGTTGGAAGGGCCGGGAACTAAGAAGGTGTTCTCCTATGGCTAGCGTTCCACAGCTTGGAAAGAGCCTCAGGAACACGGTTCTTGGCAGCCTTTCTTTCCATGCGGGTCTGCCACGTTGAGGAAACCTACGCTGCCCTGAGAGAAACCACCGGGGCTCCAATTCAGTGTGGGGACTCCTGCTCGACGGCCCTCTAAGTGACACGGAGAACTAGACATTAGGTCCAGCCCGAAAGGAAGTGGAGATTCACCCTGAGCATTGCTAGGCATCTGGAACATCCAAAGTCACCTAGGCCTCCTGCGGGCTTTCAGAGGATTATGCCATTCACCCCATGCAGAACACACTGCATCCAAAAGTTGCATCGCAGAAGGCCGAATTGTGTTCCAAGGGTCTCCTTTGGGTTGTCAGAGAAGAGAGGTCCATGTGCTGGGTGAGCCAGGTTGTAATTGAGAAGCCTGGGAAAAGGCAGTGTTTTCCACATTTGGAAGGAGGTAGTGGCGGCCTCAAGGCTGACTGAAAGACATTGCTGTTACCCGTCTGCTAGTCACTTGTAGGAATGCCTCAGTGAAGAAAGTGCCTTTTCTCCTACGAAACCAGGTGGTCTCCAGGGCCTTGCTAGGAGTTCATCCCACGCTTGCCCCAGCTAAAGTGCGGAGTAAATGCGACCCCTAGCCTCAAGGTAAGCACGAGTGTCTCCCAGCAGCAAAGTTCGGGGTGCAGCCACCTCCATGAACCCTGACTCGAGAGGGTGCTTTAACCCCCGTACGGCTTTCCGTAGGCCTGAGAGAATTCCCTTCTGAGGGAGAGCGTGTGTGCTGTGAGTCCCCTCTTTGTTTTCCGAGCCACATAACACAGCCCAGACGGTTGGGGTCAACTCTTTCTACGCAGAGGGAAGGGCAACGATCTGCCTCTCGCTTGCATAGCTTGATTTCTACAGCTGTCGGGCAGCCCCAGGACAGCGTTTCTGCCAGTATTACATTCAACGTGGCTCTCCCTCTGCGGAGGCCCTCTGAACTGCACTGAAAGAATCCCTGGGCCTCAAGTGCATCCTGGCCACTCTTCCCTGTCCTCTCTCTGTTGTGACGCAAGGTACACTGTAGGTCCAGCCTGAGAGAAAATACAGGAAAACCGGTACAATTGGGAGGCGTTTGGACGATCCGAAGCCACCTAGGCCTGACTAAGTCATTAAGCGGGTAATGCTACTCGTGGCATGCAAAAACACCCCGCGTCCAACCAGGTGTGAGCATAGAAAGGCCCAGTGTGGCTCCAAGTCTCCAGTCGTCAGTCAGAGAGGGCCGGGAACTGCGCTGTGGGGTCACGTTGGAAACCGGAGCATGTGGCAGAAGCCCGACTTTCCCCCTTTGGAAAGCAACTTCGGTGCAGCTTCCAAGCTGCCTGAAAACCACACCAGCAGGATACTATTCACTCCACGGATGCCTCTGAGGAGCAGCGAGGTTTTCCAAAAGAAACCAGGTGCTTGCCGTTCCTTCCTGGGCGCTCACCGCCGGGCATACTGTAGTTAGAGTGCCAACTCTATGTGTCCTCTAGTCTGGAGGTCAGGTGCACCTTTTCCCACGACCAGAGAGATACGGGTGCACCAGTTTGCAGGAAGTCTTAGTCAATGGACGGCGTCAGCTTTAGTATGCCTCAGAGCGCTCAAGACTCTCACGTGGGCACGTCTTTCCAAGGAAGTACACTGTGTACCAAAAGCCTTCTGAGCAGAGTCAAGGGCTACACAGCTCTGGGAACATCCCTCACTGTGCAGTTGGAAGGGCCGGGAACTAAGAAGGTGTTCTCCTATGGCTAGCGTTCCACAGCTTGGAAAGAGCCTCAGGAACACGGTTCTTGGCAGCCTTTCTTTCCATGCGGGTCTGCCACGTTGAGGAAACCTACGCTGCCCTGAGAGAAACCACCGGGGCTCCAATTCAGTGTGGGGACTCCTGCTCGACGGCCCTCTAAGTGACACGGAGAACTAGACATTAGGTCCAGCCCAAAAGGAAGTGGAGATTCACCCTGAGCATTGCTAGGCATCTGGAACATCCTAAGTCACCTAGGCCTCCTGAGGGCTTTCAGAGAATTATGCCATTCACCACATGCAGAACACACTGCATCCAAAAGTTGCGTCGCAGAAGGCCGAATTGTGTTCCAAGGGTCTCCTTTGGGTTGTCAGAGAAGAGAGGTCCATGTGCTGGGTGAGCCAGGTTGTAATTGAGAAGCCTGGGAAAAGGCAGTGTTTTCCACATTTGGAAGGAGGTAGTGGCGGCCTCAAGGCTGACTGAAAGACATTGCTGTTACCCGTCTGCTAGTCACTTGTAGGAATGCCTCAGTGAAGAAAGTGCCTTTTCTCCTACGAAACCAGGTGGTCTCCAGGGCCTTGCTAGGAGTTCATCCCACGCTTGCCCCAGCTAAAGTGCGGAGTAAATGCGACCCCTAGCCTCAAGGTAAGCACGAGTGTCTCCCAGCAGCAAAGTTCGGGGTGCAGCCACCTCCATGAACCCTGACTCGAGAGGGTGCTTTAACCCCCGTACGGCTTTCCGTAGGCCTGAGAGAATTCCCTTCTGAGGGAGAGCGTGTGTGCTGTGAGTCCCCTCTTTGTTTTCCGAGCCACATAACACAGCCCAGACGGTTGGGGTCAACTCTTTCTACGCAGAGGGAAGGGCAACGATCTGCCTCTCGCTTGCATAGCTTGATTTCTACAGCTGTCGGGCAGCCCCAGGACAGCGTTTCTGCCAGTATTACATTCAACGTGGCTCTCCCTCTGCGGAGGCCCTCTGAACTGCACTGAAAGAATCCCTGGGCCTCAAGTGCATCCTGGCCACTCTTCCCTGTCCTCTCTCTGTTGTGACGCAAGGTACACTGTAGGTCCAGCCTGAGAGAAAATACAGGAAAACCGGTACAATTGGGAGGCGTTTGGACGATCCGAAGCCACCTAGGCCTGACTAAGTCATTAAGCGGGTAATGCTACTCGTGGCATGCAAAAACACCCCGCGTCCAACCAGGTGTGAGCATAGAAAGGCCCAGTGTGGCTCCAAGTCTCCAGTCGTCAGTCAGAGAGGGCCGGGAACTGCGCTGTGGGGTCACGTTGGAAACCGGAGCATGTGGCAGAAGCCCGACTTTCCCCCTTTGGAAAGCAACTTCGGTGCAGCTTCCAAGCTGCCTGAAAACCACACCAGCAGGATACTATTCACTCCACGGATGCCTCTGAGGAGCAGCGAGGTTTTCCAAAAGAAACCAGGTGCTTGCCGTTCCTTCCTGGGCGCTCACCGCCGGGCATACTGTAGTTAGAGTGCCAACTCTATGTGTCCTCTAGTCTGGAGGTCAGGTGCACCTTTTCCCACGACCAGAGAGATACGGGTGCACCAGTTTGCAGGAAGTCTTAGTCAATGGACGGCGTCAGCTTTAGTATGCCTCAGAGCGCTCAAGACTCTCACGTGGGCACGTCTTTCCAAGGAAGTACACTGTGTACCAAAAGCCTTCTGAGCAGAGTCAAGGGCTACACAGCTCTGGGAACATCCCTCACTGTGCAGTTGGAAGGGCCGGGAACTAAGAAGGTGTTCTCCTATGGCTAGCGTTCCACAGCTTGGAAAGAGCCTCAGGAACACGGTTCTTGGCAGCCTTTCTTTCCATGCGGGTCTGCCACGTTGAGGAAACCTACGCTGCCCTGAGAGAAACCACCGGGGCTCCAATTCAGTGTGGGGACTCCTGCTCGACGGCCCTCTAAGTGACACGGAGAACTAGACATTAGGTCCAGCCCAAAAGGAAGTGGAGATTCACCCTGAGCATTGCTAGGCATCTGGAACATCCTAAGTCACCTAGGCCTCCTGAGGGCTTTCAGAGAATTATGCCATTCACCACATGCAGAACACACTGCATCCAAAAGTTGCGTCGCAGAAGGCCGAATTGTGTTCCAAGGGTCTCCTTTGGGTTGTCAGAGAAGAGAGGTCCATGTGCTGGGTGAGCCAGGTTGTAATTGAGAAGCCTGGGAAAAGGCAGTGTTTTCCACATTTGGAAGGAGGTAGTGGCGGCCTCAAGGCTGACTGAAAGACATTGCTGTTACCCGTCTGCTAGTCACTTGTAGGAATGCCTCAGTGAAGAAAGTGCCTTTTCTCCTACGAAACCAGGTGGTCTCCAGGGCCTTGCTAGGAGTTCATCCCACGCTTGCCCCAGCTAAAGTGCGGAGTAAATGCGACCCCTAGCCTCAAGGTAAGCACGAGTGTCTCCCAGCAGCAAAGTTTGGGGTGCAGCCACCTCCATGAACCCTGACTCGAGAGGGTGCTTTAACCCCCGTACGGCTTTCCGTAGGCCTGAGAGAATTCCCTTCTGAGGGAGAGCGTGTGTGCTGTGAGTCCCCTCTTTGTTTTCCGAGCCACATAACACAGCCCAGACGGTTGGGGTCAACTCTTTCTACGCAGAGGGAAGGGCAACGATCTGCCTCTCGCTTGCATAGCTTGATTTCTACAGCTGTCGGGCAGCCCCAGGACAGCGTTTCTGCCAGTATTACATTCAACGTGGCTCTCCCTCTGCGGAGGCCCTCTGAACTGCACTGAAAGAATCCCTGGGCCTCAAGTGCATCCTGGCCACTCTTCCCTGTCCTCTCTCTGTTGTGACGCAAGGTACACTGTAGGTCCAGCCTGAGAGAAAATACAGGAAAACCGGTACAATTGGGAGGCGTTTGGACGATCCGAAGCCACCTAGGCCTGACTAAGTCATTAAGCGGGTAATGCTACTCGTGGCATGCAAAAACACCCCGCGTCCAACCAGGTGTGAGCATAGAAAGGCCCAGTGTGGCTCCAAGTCTCCAGTCGTCAGTCAGAGAGGGCCGGGAACTGCGCTGTGGGGTCACGTTGGAAACCGGAGCATGTGGCAGAAGCCCGACTTTCCCCCTTTGGAAAGCAACTTCGGTGCAGCTTCCAAGCTGCCTGAAAACCACACCAGCAGGATACTATTCACTCCACGGATGCCTCTGAGGAGCAGCGAGGTTTTCCAAAAGAAACCAGGTGCTTGCCGTTCCTTCCTGGGCGCTCACCGCAGGGCATACTGTAGTTAGAGTGCCAACTCTATGTGTCCTCTAGTCTGGAGGTCAGGTGCACCTTTTCCCACGACCAGAGAGATACGGGTGCACCAGTTTGCAGGAAGTCTTAGTCAATGGACGGCGTCAGCTTTAGTATGCCTCAGAGCGCTCAAGACTCTCACGTGGGCACGTCTTTCCAAGGAAGGACACTGTGTACCAAAAGCCTTCTGAGCAGAGTCAAGGGCTACACAGCTCTGGGAACATCCCTCACTGTGCAGTTGGAAGGGCCGGGAACTAAGAAGGTGTTCTCCTATGGCTAGCGTTCCACAGCTTGGAAAGAGCCTCAGGAACACGGTTGTTGGCAGCCTTTCTTTCCATGCGGGTCTGCCACGTTGAGGAAACCTACGCTGCCCTGAGAGAAACCACCGGGGCTCCAATTCAGTGTGGGGACTCCTGCTCGACGGCCCTCTAAGTGACACGGAGAACTAGACATTAGGTCCAGCCCGAAAGGAAGTGGAGATTCACCCTGAGCATTGCTAGGCATCTGGAACATCCTAAGTCACCTAGGCCTCCTGAGGGCTTTCAGAGGATTATGCCATTCACCCCATGCAGAACACACTGCATCCAAAAGTTGCATCGCAGAAGGCCGAATTGTGTTCCAAGGGTCTCCTTTGGGTTGTCAGAGAAGAGAGGTCCATGTGCTGGGTGAGCCAGGTTGTAATTGAGAAGCCTGGGAAAAGGCAGTGTTTTCCCCATTTGGAAGGAGGTAGTGGCGGCCTCAAGGCTCAATGAAAGACATTGCTGTTACCCGTCTGCTAGTCACTTGTAGGAATGCCTCAGTGAAGAAAGTGCCTTTTCTCCTACGAAACCAGGTGGTCTCCAGGGCCTTGCTAGGAGTTCATCCCACGCTTGCCCCAGCTAAAGTGCGGAGTAAATGCGACCCCTAGCCTCAAGGTAAGCACGAGTGTCTCCCAGCAGCAAAGTTTGGGGTGCAGCCACCTCCATGAACCCTGACTCGAGAGAGTGCTTTAACCCCCGTACGGCTTTCCGTAGGCCTGAGAGAATTCCCTTCTGAGGGAGAGCGTGTGTGCTGTGAGTCCCCTCTTTGTTTTCCGAGCCACATAACACAGCCCAGACGGTTGGGGTCAACTCTTTCTACGCAGAGGGAAGGGCAACGATCTGCCTCTCGCTTGCATAGCTTGATTTCTACAGCTGTCGGGCAGCCCCAGGACAGCGTTTCTGCCAGTATTACATTCAACGTGGCTCTCCCTCTGCGGAGGCCCTCTGAACTGCACTGAAAGAATCCCTGGGCCTCAAGTGCATCCTGGCCACTCTTCCCTGTCCTCTCTCTGTTGTGACGCAAGGTACACTGTAGGTCCAGCCTGAGAGAAAATACAGGAAAACCGGTACAATTGGGAGGCGTTTGGACGATCCGAAGCCACCTAGGCCTGACTAAGTCATTAAGCGGGTAATGCTACTCGTGGCCTGCAAAAACACCCCGCGTCCAACCAGGTGTGAGCATAGAAAGGCCCAGTGTGGCTCCAAGTCTCCAGTCGTCAGTCAGAGAGGGCCGGAAACTGCGCTGTGGGGTCACGTTGGAAACCGGAGCATGTGGCAGAAGCCCGACTTTCCCCCTTTGGAAAGCAACTTCGGTGCAGCTTCCAAGTTGCCTGAAAACCACACCAGCAGGACACTATTCACTCCATGGATGCCTCTGAGGAGCAGCGAGGTTTTCCAAAAGAAACCAGGTGCTTGCCATTCCTTCCTGGGCGCTCACCGCAGGGCATACTGTAGTTAGAGTGCCAACTCTATGTGTCCTCTAGTCTGGAGGTCAGGTGCACCTTTTCCCACGACCAGAGAGATACGGGTGCACCAGTTTGCAGGAAGTCTTAGTCAATGGACGGCTTCAGCTTTAGTATGCCTCAGAGCGCTCAAGACTCTCACGTGGGCACGTCTTTCCAAGGAAGTACACTGTGTACCAAAAGCCTTCTGAGCAGAGTCAAGGGCTACACAGCTCTGGGAACATCCCTCACTGTGCAGTTGGAAGGGCCGGGCACTAAGAAGGTGTTCTCCTATGGCTAGCGTTCCACAGCTTGGAAAGAGCCTCAGGAACACGGTTCTTGGCAGCCTTTCTTTCCATGCGGGTCTGCCACGTTGAGGAAACCTACGCTGCCCTGAGAGAAACCACCGGGGCTCCAATTCAGTGTGGGGACTCCTGCTCGACGGCCTTCTAAGTGACACGGAGAACTAGACATTAGGTCCAGCCCAAAAGGAAGTGGAGATTCACCCTGAGCATTGCTAGGCATCTGGAACATCCTAAGTCACCTAGGCCTCCTGAGGGCTTTCAGAGAATTATGCCATTCACCACATGCAGAACACACTGCATCCAAAAGTTGCATCGCAGAAGGCCGAATTGTGTTCCAAGGGTCTCCTTTGGGCTGTCAGAGAAGAGAGGTACATGTGCTGGGTGAGCCAGGTTGTAATTGAGAAGCCTGGGAAAAGGCAGTGTTTTCCCCATTTGGAAGGAGGTAGTGGCGGCCTCAAGGCTCAATGAAAGACATTGCTGTTACCCGTCTGCTAGTCACTTGTAGGAATGCCTCAGTGAAGAAAGTGCCTTTTCTCCTACGAAACCAGGTGGTCTCCAGGGCCTTGCTAGGAGTTCATCCCACGCTTGCCCCAGCTAAAGTGCGGAGTAAATGCGACCCCTAGCCTCAAGGTAAGCACGAGTGTCTCCCAGCAGCAAAGTTTGGGGTGCAGCCACCTCCATGAACCCTGACTCGAGAGAGTGCTTTAACCCCCGTACGGCTTTCCGTAGGCCTGAGAGAATTCCCTTCTGAGGGAGAGCGTGTGTGCTGTGAGTCCCCTCTTTGTTTTCCGAGCCACATAACACAGCCCAGACGGTTGGGGTCAACTCTTTCTACGCAGAGGGAAGGGCAACGATCTGCCTCTCGCTTGCATAGCTTGATTTCTACAGCTGTCGGGCAGCCCCAGGACAGCGTTTCTGCCAGTATTACATTCAACGTGGCTCTCCCTCTGCGGAGGCCCTCTGAACTGCACTGAAAGAATCCCTGGGCCTCAAGTGCATCCTGGCCACTCTTCCCTGTCCTCTCTCTGTTGTGACGCAAGGTACACTGTAGGTCCAGCCTGAGAGAAAATACAGGAAAACCGGTACAATTGGGAGGCGTTTGGACGATCCGAAGCCACCTAGTCCTGACTAAGTCATTAAGCGGGTAATGCTACTCGTGGCATGCAAAAACACCCCGCGTCCAACCAGGTGTGAGCATAGAAAGGCCCAGTGTGGCTCCAAGTCTCCAGTCGTCAGTCAGAGAGGGCCGGGAACTGCGCTGTGGGGTCACGTTGGAAACCGGAGCATGTGGCAGAAGCCCGACTTTCCCCCTTTGGAAAGCAACTTCGGTGCAGCTTCCAAGCTGCCTGAAAACCACACCAGCAGGATACTATTCACTCCACGGATGCCTCTGAGGAGCAGTGAGGTTTTCCAAAAGAAACCAGGTGCTTGCCGTTCCTTCCTGGGCGCTCACCACAGGGCATACTGTAGTTAGAGTGCCAACTCTATGTGTCCTCTAGTCTGGAGGTCAGGTGCACCTTTTCCCACGACCAGAGAGATACGGGTGCACCAGTTTGCAGGAAGTCTTAGTCAATGGACGGCGTCAGCTTTAGTATGCCTCAGAGCGCTCAAGAATCTCACGTGGGCACGTCTTTCCAAGGAAGTACACTGTGTACCAAAAGCCTTCTGAGCAGAGTCAAGGGCTACACAGCTCTGGGAACATCCCTCACTGTGCAGTTGGAAGGG
Organism: Hyperoodon ampullatus; assembly: GCF_949752795.1. Lineage (NCBI taxonomy): Eukaryota > Metazoa > Chordata > Mammalia > Artiodactyla > Ziphiidae > Hyperoodon > Hyperoodon ampullatus. Next base: position 42,385 of record NW_027641047.1, on the reverse strand, counting down.
CCGGGAACTAAGAAGGTGTTCTCCTATGGCTAGCGTTCCACAGCTTGGAAAGAGCCTCAGGAACACGGTTGTTGGCAGCCTTTCTTTCCATGCGGGTCTGCCACGTTGAGGAAACCTACGCTGCCCTGAGAGAAACCACCGGGGCTCCAATTCAGTGTGGGGACTCCTGCTCGACGGCCCTCTAAGTGACACGGAGAACTAGACATTAGGTCCAGCCCGAAAGGAAGTGGAGATTCACCCTGAGCATTGCTAGGCATCTGGAACATCCTAAGTCACCTAGGCCTCCTGAGGGCTTTCAGAGGATTATGCCATTCACCACATGCAGAACACACTGCATCCAAAAGTTGCATCGCAGAAGGCCGAATTGTGTTCCAAGGGTCTCCTTTGGGCTGTCAGAGAAGAGAGGTACATGTGCTGGGTGAGCCAGGTTGTAATTGAGAAGCCTGGGAAAAGGCAGTGTTTTCCCCATTTGGAAGGAGGTAGTGGCGGCCTCAAGGCTGACTGAAAGACATTGCTGTTACCCGTCTGCTAGTCACTTGTAGGAATGCCTCAGTGAAGAAAGTGCCTTTTCTCCTACGAAACCAGGTGGTCTCCAGGGCCTTGCTAGGAGTTCATCCCATGCTTGCCCCAGCTAAAGTGTGGAGTAAATGCGACCCCTAGCCTCAAGGTAAGCACGAGTGTCTCCCAGCAGCAAAGTTTGGGGTGCAGCCACCTCCATGAACCCTGACTCGAGAGAGTGCTTTAACCCCCGTACGGCTTTCCGTAGGCCTGAGAGAATTCCCTTCTGAGGGAGAGCGTGTGTGCTGTGAGTCCCCTCTTTGTTTTCCGAGCCACATAACACAGCCCAGACGGTTGGGGTCAACTCTTTCTACGCAGAGGGAAGGGCAACGATCTGCCTCTCGCTTGCATAGCTTGATTTCTACAGCTGTCGGGCAGCCCCAGGACAGCGTTTCTGCCAGTATTACATTCAACGTGGCTCTCCCTCTGCGGAGGCCCTCTGAACTGCACTGAAAGAATCCCTGGGCCTCAAGTGCATCCTGGCCACTCTTCCCTGTCCTCTCTCTGTTGTGACGCAAGGTACACTGTAGGTCCAGCCTGAGAGAAAATACAGGAAAACCGGTACAATTGGGAGGCGTTTGGACGATCCGAAGCCACCTAGGCCTGACTAAGTCATTAAGCGGGTAATGCTACTCGTGGCATGCAAAAACACCCCGCGTCCAACCAGGTGTGAGCATAGAAAGGCCCAGTGTGGCTCCAAGTCTCCAGTCGTCAGTCAGAGAGGGCCGGGAACTGCGCTGTGGGGTCACGTTGGAAACCGGAGCATGTGGCAGAAGCCCGACTTTCCCCCTTTGGAAAGCAACTTCGGTGCAGCTTCCAAGCTGCCTGAAAACCACACCAGCAGGATACTATTCACTCCACGGATGCCTCTGAGGAGCAGCGAGGTTTTCCAAAAGAAACCAGGTGCTTGCCGTTCCTTCCTGGGCGCTCACCGCAGGGCATACTGTAGTTAGAGTGCCAACTCTATGTGTCCTCTAGTCTGGAGGTCAGGTGCACCTTTTCCCACGACCAGAGAGATACGGGTGCACCAGTTTGCAGGAAGTCTTAGTCAATGGACGGCGTCAGCTTTAGTATGCCTCAGAGCGCTCAAGACTCTCACGTGGGCACGTCTTTCCAAGGAAGTACACTGTGTACCAAAAGCCTTCTGGGCAGAGTCAAGGGCTACACAGCTCTGGGAACATCCCTCACTGTGCAGTTGGAAGGGCCGGGCACTAAGAAGGTGTTCTCCTATGGCTAGCGTTCCACAGCTTGGAAAGAGCCTCAGGAACACGGTTCTTGGCAGCCTTTCTTTCCATGCGGGTCTGCCACGTTGAGGAAACCTACGCTGCCCTGAGAGAAACCACCGGGGCTCCAATTCAGTGTGGGGACTCCTGCTCGACGGCCTTCTAAGTGACACGGAGAACAAGACATTAGGTCCAGCCCAAAAGGAAGTGGAGATTCACCCTGAGCATTGCTAGGCATCTGGAACATCCTAAGTCACCTAGGCCTCCTGAGGGCTTTCAGAGAATTATGCCATTCACCACATGCAGAACACACTGCATCGAAAAGTTGCATCGCAGAAGGCCGAATTGTGTTCCAAGGGTCTCCTTTGGGCTGTCAGAGAAGAGAGGTACATGTGCTGGGTGAGCCAGGTTGTAATTGAGAAGCCTGGGAAAAGGCAGTGTTTTCCCCATTTGGAAGGAGGTAGTGGCGGCCTCAAGGCTGACTGAAAGACATTGCTGTTACCCGTCTGCTAGTCACTTGTAGGAATGCCTCAGTGAAGAAAGTGCCTTTTCTCCTACGAAACCAGGTGGTCTCCAGGGCCTTGCTAGGAGTTCATCCCACGCTTGCCCCAGCTAAAGTGCGGAGTAAATGCGACCCCTAGCCTCAAGGTAAGCACGAGTGCCTCTCAGCAGCAAAGTTTGGGGTGCAGCCACCTCCATGAACCCTGACTCGAGAGAGTGCTTTAACCCCCGTACGGCTTTCCGTAGGCCTGAGAGAATTCCCTTCTGAGGGAGAGCGTGTGTGCTGTGAGTCCCCTCTTTGTTTTCCGAGCCACATAACACAGCCCAGACGGTTGGGGTCAACTCTTTCTACACAGAGGGAAGGGCAACGATCTGCCTCTCGCTTGCATAGCTTGATTTCTACAGCTGTCGGGCAGCCCCAGGACAGCGTTTCTGCCAGTATTACATTCAACGTGGCTCTCCCTCTGCGGAGGCCCTCTGAACTGCACTGAAAGAATCCCTGGGCCTCAAGTGCATCCTGGCCACTCTTCCCTGTCCTCTCTCTGTTGTGACGCAAGGTACACTGTAGGTCCAGCCTGAGAGAAAATACAGGAAAACCGGTACAATTGGGAGGCGTTTGGACGATCCGAAGCCACCTAGGCCTGACTAAGTCATTAAGCGGGTAATGCTACTCGTGGCATGCAAAAACACCCCGCGTCCAACCAGGTGTGAGCATAGAAAGGCCCAGTGTGGCTCCAAGTCTCCAGTCGTCAGTCAGAGAGGGCCGGGAACTGCGCTGTGGGGTCACGTTGGAAACCGGAGCATGTGGCAGAAGCCCGACTTTCCCCCTTTGGAAAGCAACTTCGGTGCAGCTTCCAAGCTGCCTGAAAACCACACCAGCAGGATACTATTCACTCCACGGATGCCTCTGAGGAGCAGTGAGGTTTTCCAAAAGAAACCAGGTGCTTGCCGTTCCTTCCTGGGCGCTCACCGCAGGGCATACTGTAGTTAGAGTGCCAACTCTATGTGTCCTCTAGTCTGGAGGTCAGGTGCACCTTTTCCCACGACCAGAGAGATACGGGTGCACCAGTTTGCAGGAAGTCTTAGTCAATGGACGGCGTCAGCTTTAGTATGCCTCAGAGCGCTCAAGACTCTCACGTGGGCACGTCTTTCCAAGGAAGTACACTGTGTACCAAAAGCCTTCTGAGCAGAGTCAAGGGCTACACAGCTCTGGGAACATCCCTCACTGTGCAGTTGGAAGGGCCTGGAACTAAGAAGGTGTTCTCCTATGGCTAGCGTTCCACAGCTTGGAAAGAGCCTCAGGAACACGGTTCTTGGCAGCCTTTCTTTCCATGCGGGTCTGCCACGTTGTGGAAACCTACGCTGCCCTGAGAGAAACCACCGGGGCTCCAATTCAGTGTGGGGACTCCTGCTCGACGGCCCTCTAAGTGACACGGAGAACTAGACATTAGGTCCAGCCCGAAAGGAAGTGGAGATTCACCCTGAGCATTGCTAGGCATCTGGAACATCCTAAGTCACCTAGGCCTCCTGAGGGCTTTCAGAGGATTATGCCATTCACCCCATGCAGAACACACTGCATCCAAAAGTTGCATCGCAGAAGGCCGAATTGTGTTCCAAGGGTCTCCTTTGGGCTGTCAGAGAAGAGAGGTACATGTGCTGGGTGAGCCAGGTTGTAATTGAGAAGCCTGGGAAAAGGCAGTGTTTTCCCCATTTGGAAGGAGGTAGTGGCGGCCTCAAGGCTGACTGAAAGACATTGCTGTTACCCGTCTGCTAGTCACTTGTAGGAATGCCTCAGTGAAGAAAGTGCCTTTTCTCCTACGAAACCAGGTGGTCTCCAGGGCCTTGCTAGGAGTTCATCCCACGCTTGCCCTAGCTAAAGTGCGGAGTAAATGCGACCCCTAGCCTCAAGGTAAGCACGAGTGTCTCCCAGCAGCAAAGTTTGGGGTGCAGTACCTCCATGAACCCTGACTCGAGAGAGTGCTTTAACCCCCGTACGGCTTTCCGTAGGCCTGAGAGAATTCCCTTCTGAGGGAGAGCGTGTGTGCTCTGAGTCCCCTCTTTGTTTTCCGAGCCACATAACACAGCCCAGACGGTTGGGGTCAACTCTTTCTACGCAGAGGGAAGGGCAACGATCTGCCTCTCGCTTGCATAGCTTGATTTCTACAGCTGTCGGGCAGCCCCAGGACAGCGTTTCTGCCAGTATTACATTCAACGTGGCTCTCCCTCTGCGGAGGCCCTCTGAACTGCACTGAAAGAATCCCTGGGCCTCAAGTGCATCCTGGCCACTCTTCCCTGTCCTCTCTCTGTTGTGACGCAAGGTACACTGTAGGTCCAGCCTGAGAGAAAATACAGGAAAACCAGTAAAATTGGGAGGCGTTTGGACGATCCGAAGTCACCTAGGCCTGACTAAGTCATTAAGCGGGTAATGCTACACATGGCCTGCAAAAACACCCCGCGTCCAACCAGGTGTGAGCATAGAAAGGCCCAGTGTGGCTCCAAGTCTCCAGTCGTCAGTCAGAGAGGGCCGGGAACTGCGCTGTGGGGTCACGTTGGAAACCGGAGCATGTGGCAGAAGCCCGACTTTCCCCCTTTGGAAATCAACTTCGGTGCAGCTTCCAAGCTGCCTGAAAACCACACCAGCAGGATACTATTCACTCCACGGATGCCTCTGAGGAGCAGTGAGGTTTTCCAAAAGAAACCAGGTGCTTGCCGTTCCTTCCTGGGCGCTCACCGCAGGGCATACTGTAGTTAGAGTGCCAACTCTATGTGTCGTCTAGTCTCGAGGTCAGGTGCACCTTTTTCCACGACCAGAGAGATACGGGTGCACCAGTCTGCAGGAAGTCTTAGTCAATGGACGGCTTCAGCTTTAGTATGCCTCAGAGCGCTCAAGACTCTCATGTGGGCACGTCTTTCCAAGGAAGTACACTGTGTACCAAAAGCCTTCTGAGCAGAGTCAAGGGCTACACAGCTCTGGGAACATCCCTCACTGTGCAGTTGGAAGGGCCGGGAACTAAGAAGGTGTTCTCCTATGGCTAGCGTTCCACAGCTTGGAAAGAGCCTCAGGAACACGGTTCTTGGCAGCCTTTCTTTCCATGCGGGTCTGCCACGTTGAGGAAACCTACGCTGCCCTGAGAGAAACCACCGGGGCTCCAATTCAGTGTGGGGACTCCTGCTCGACGGCCCTCTAAGTGACACGGAAAACTAGACATTAGGTCCAGCCCGAAAGGAAGTGGAGATTCACCCTGAGCATTGCTAGGCATCTGGAACATCCAAAGTCACCTAGGCCTCCTGAGGGCTTTCAGAGGATTATGCCATTCACCACATGCAGAACACACTGCATCCAAAAGTTGCATCGCAGAAGGCCGAATTGTGTTCCAAGGGTCTCCTTTGGGTTGTCAGAGAAGAGAGGTCCATGTGCTGGCTGAGCCAGGTTGTAATTGAGAAGCCTGGGAAAAGGCAGTGTTTTCCCCATTTGGAAGGAGGTAGTGGCGGCCTCAAGGCTGACTGAAAGACATTGCTGTTACCCGTCTGCTAGTCACTTGTAGGAATGCCTCAGTGAAGAAAGTGCCTTTTCTCCTACGAAACCAGGTGGTCTCCAGGGCCTTGCTAGGAGTTCATCCCACGCTTGCCCTAGCTAAAGTGCGGAGTAAATGCGACCCCTAGCCTCAAGGTAAGCACGAGTGTCTCCCAGCAGCAAAGTTTGGGGTGCAGCCACCTCCATGAACCCTGACTCGAGAGAGTGCTTTAACCCCCATACGGCTTTCCGTAGGCCTGAGAGAATTCCCTTCTGAGGGAGAGCGTGTGTGCTGTGAGTCCCCTCTTTGTTTTCCGAGCCACATAACACAGCCCAGACGGTTGGGGTCAACTCTTTCTACGCAGAGGGAAGGGCAACGATCTGCCTCTCGCTTGCATAGCTTGATTTCTACAGCTGTCGGGCAGCCCCAGGACAGCGTTTCTGCCAGTATTACATTCAACGTGGCTCTCCCTCTGCGGAGGCCCTCTGAACTGCACTGAAAGAATCCCTGGGCCTCAAGTGCATCCTGGCCACTCTTACCTGTCCTCTCTCTGTTGTGACGCAAGGTACACTGTAGGTCCAGCCTGAGAGAAAATACAGGAAAACCGGTACAATTGGGAGGCGTTTGGATGATCTGAAGTCACCTAGGCCTGACTAAGTCATTAAGCGGGTAATGCTACTCATGGCATGCAAAAACACCCCGCGTCCAACCAGGTGTGAGCATAGAAAGGCCCAGTGTGGCTCCAAGTCTCCAGTCGTCAGTCAGAGAGGGCCGGGAACTGCGCTGTGGGGTCACGTTGGAAACCGGAGCATGTGGCAGAAGCCCGACTTTCCCCCTTTGGAAAGCAACTTCGGTGCAGCTTCCAAGCTGCCTGAAAACCACACCAGCAGGATACTATTCGCTCCACGGATGCCTCTGAGGAGCAGTGAGGTTTTCCAAAAGAAACCAGGTGCTTGCCGTTCCTTCCTGGGCGCTCACCGCAGGGCATACTGTAGTTAGAGTGCCAACTCTATGTGTCCTCTAGTCTGGAGGTCAGGTGCACCTTTTCCCACGACCAGAGAGATACGGGTGCACCAGTTTGCAGGAAGACTTAGTCAATGGACGGCTTCAGCTTTAGTATGCCTCAGAGCGCTCAAGACTCTCACGTGGGCACGTCTTTCCAAGGAAGTACACTGTGTACCAAAAGCCTTCTGAGCAGAGTCAAGGGCTACACAGCTCTGGGAACATCCCTCATTGTGCAGTTGGAAGGGCCGGGAACTAAGAAGGTGTTCTCCTATGGCTAGCGTTCCACAGCTTGGAAAGAGCCTCAGGAACACGGTTCTTGGCAGCCTTTCTTTCCATGCGGGTCTGCCACGTTGAGGAAACCTACGCTGCCCTGAGAGAAACCACCGGGGCTCCAATTCAGTGTGGGGACTCCTGCTCGACGGCCCTCTAAGTGGCACGGAAAACTAGACATTAGGTCCAGCCCGAAAGGAAGTGGAGATTCACCCTGAGCATTGCTAGGCATCTGGAACATCCAAAGTCACCTAGGCCTCCTGAGGGCTTTCAGAGGATTATGCCATTCACCACATGCAGAACACACTGCATCCAAAAGTTGCATCGCAGAAGGCCGAATTGTGTTCCAAGGGTCTCCTTTGGGTTGTCAGAGAAGAGAGGTCCATGTGCTGGGTGAGCCAGGTTGTAATTGAGAAGCCTGGGAAAAGGCAGTGTTTTCCCCATTTGGAAGGAGGTAGTGGCGGCCTCAAGGCTGACTGAAAGACATTGCTGTTACCCGTCTGCTAGTCACTTGTAGGAATGCCTCAGTGAAGAAAGTGCCTTTTCTCCTACGAAACCAGGTGGTCTCCAGGGCCTTGCTAGGAGTTCATCCCACGCTTGCCCTAGCTAAAGTGCGGAGTAAATGCAACCCCTAGCCTCAAGGTAAGCACGAGTGTCTCCCAGCAGCAAAGTTTGGGGTGCAGCCACCTCCATGAACCCTGACTCGAGAGAGTGCTTTAACCCCCGTACGGCTTTCCGTAGGCCTGAGAGAATTCCCTTCTGAGGGAGAGCGTGTGTGCTGTGAGTCCCCTCTTTGTTTTCCGAGCCACATAACACAGCCCAGACGGTTGGGGTCAACTCTTTCTACGCAGAGGGAAGGGCAACGATCTGCCTCTCGCTTGCATAGCTTGATTTCTACAGCTGTCGGGCAGCCCCAGGACAGCGTTTCTGCCAGTATTACATTCAACGTGGCTCTCCCTCTGCGGAGGCCCTCTGAACTGCACTGAAAGAATCCCTGGGCCTCAAGTGCATCCTGGCCACTCTTACCTGTCCTCTCTCTGTTGTGACGCAAGGTACACTGTAGGTGCAGCCTGAGAGAAAATACAGGAAAACCGGTACAATTGGGAGGCGTTTGGACGATCCGAAGTCACCTAGGCCTGACTAAGTCATTAAGCGGGTAATGCTACTCGTGGCATGCAAAAACACCCCGCGTCCAACCAGGTGTGAGCATAGAAAGGCCCAATGTGGCTCCAAGTCTCCAGTCGACAGTCAGAGAGGGCCGGGAACTGCGCTGTGGTGTCACGTTGGAAACCGGAGCATGTGGCAGAAGCCCGACTTTCCCCCTTTGGAAAGCAACTTCGGTGCAGCTTCCAAGCTGCCTGAAAACCACACCAGCAGGATACTATTCACTCCACGGATGCCTCTGAGGAGCAGTGAGGTTTTCCAAAAGAAACCAGGTGCTTGCCGTTCCTTCCTGGGCGCTCACCGCAGGGCATACTGTAGTTAGAGTGCCAACTCTATGTGTCCTCTAGTCTGGAGGTCAGGTGCACCTTTTCCCACGACCAGAGAGATACAGGTGCACCAGTGTGCAGGAAGTCTTAGTCAATGGACGGCTTCAGCTTTAGTATGCCTCAGAGCGCTCAAGACTCTCACGTGGGCACGTCTTTCCAAGGAAGTACACTGTGTACCAAAAGCCTTCTGAGCAGAGTCAAGGGCTACACAGCTCTGGGAACATCCCTCACTGTGCAGTTGGAAGGGCCGGGAACTAAGAAGGTGTTCTCCTATGGCTAGCGTTCCACAGCTTGGAAAGAGCCTCAGGAACACGGTTCTTGGCAGCCTTTCTTTCCATGCGGGTCTGCCACGTTGAGGAAACCTACGCTGCCCTGAGAGAAACCACCGGGGCTCCAATTCAGTGTGGGGACTCCTGCTCGACGGCCCTCTAAGTGACACGGAAAACTAGACATTAGGTCCAGCCCGAAAGGAAGTGGAGATTCACCCTGAGCATTGCTAGGCATCTGGAACATCCAAAGTCACCTAGGCCTCCTGAGGGCTTTCAGAGGATTATGCCATTCACCACATGCAGAACACACTGCATCCAAAAGTTGCATCGCAGAAGGCCGAATTGTGTTCCAAGGGTCTCCTTTGGGTTGTCAGAGAAGAGAGGTACATGTGCTGGGTGAGCCAGGCTGTAATTGAGAAGCCTGGGAAAAGGCAGTGTTTTCCCCATTTGGAAGGAGGTAGTGGCGGCCTCAAGGCTGACTGAAAGGCATTGCTGTTACCCGTCTGCTAGTCACTTGTAGGAATGCCTCAGTGAAGAAAGTGCCTTTTCTCCTACGAAACCAGGTGGTCTCCAGGGCCTTGCTAGGAGTTCATCCCACGCTTGCCCCAGCTAAAGTGCGGAGTAAATGCGACCCCTAGCCTCAAGGTAAGCACGAGTGTCTCCCAGCAGCAAAGTTTGAGGTGCAGCCACCTCCATGAACCCTGACTCGAGAGAGTGCTTTAACCCCCGTACGGCTTTCCGTAGGCCTGAGAGAATTCCCTTCTGAGGGAGAGCGTGTGTGCTGTGAGTCCCCTCTTTGTTTTCCGAGCCACATAACACAGCCCAGACGGTTGGGGTCAACTCTTTCTACGCAGAGGGAAGGGCAACGATCTGCCTCTCGCTTGCATAGCTTGATTTCTACAGCTGTCGGGCAGCCCCAGGACAGCGTTTCTGCCAGTATTACATTCAACGTGGCTCTCCCTCTGCGGAGGCCCTCTGAACTGCACTGAAAGAATCCCTGGGCCTCAAGTGCATCCTGGCCACTCTTCCCTGTCCTCTCTCTGTTGTGACGCAAGGTACACTGTAGGTCCAGCCTGAGAGAAAATACAGGAAAACCAGTAAAATTGGGAGGCGTTTGGACGATCCGAAGTCACCTAGGCCTGACTAAGTCATTAAGCGGGTAATGCTACACATGGCCTGCAAAAACACCCCGCGTCCAACCAGGTGTGAGCATAGAAAGGCCCAGTGTGGCTCCAAGTCTCCAGTCGTCAGTCAGAGAGGGCCGGGAACTGCGCTGTGGGGTCACGTTGGAAACCGGAGCATGTGGCAGAAGCCCGACTTTCCCCCTTTGGAAAGCAACTTCGGTGCAGCTTCCAAGCTGCCTGAAAACCACACCAGCAGGATACTATTCACTCCATGGATGCCTCTGAGGAGCAGTGAGGTTTTCCAAAAGAAACCAGGTGCTTGCCGTTCCTTCCTGGGCGCTCACCGCAGGGCATACTGTAGTTAGAGTGCCAACTCTATGTGTCCTCTAGTCTGGAGGTCAGGTGCACCTTTTCCCACGACCAGAGAGATACGGGTGCACCAGTTTGCAGGAAGTCTTAGTCAATGGACGGCGTCAGCTTTAGTATGCCTCAGAGCGCTCAAGACTCTCACGTGGGCACGTCTTTCCAAGGAAGTACACTGTGTACCAAAAGCCTTCTGAGCAGAGTCAAGGGCTACACAGCTCTGGGAACATCCCTCACTGTGCAGTTGGAAGGGCCGGGAACTAAGAAGGTGTTCTCCTATGGCTAGCGTTCCACAGCTTGGAAAGAGCCTCAGGAACACGGTTGTTGGCAGCCTTTCTTTCCATGCGGGTCTGCCACATTGAGGAAACCTACGCTGCCCTGAGAGAAACCACCGGGGCTCCAATTCAGTGTGGGGACTCCTGCTCGACGGCCCTCTAAGTGACACGGAAAACTAGACATTAGGTCCAGCCCGAAAGGAAGTGGAGATTCACCCTGAGCATTGCTAGGCATCTGGAACATCCAAAGTCACCTAGGCCTCCTGAGGGCTTTCAGAGGATTATGCCATTCACCACATGCAGAACACACTGCATCCAAAAGTTGCATCGCAGAAGGCCGAATTGTGTTCCAAGGGTCTCCTTTGGGTTGTCAGAGAAGAGAGGTACATGTGCTGGGTGAGCCAGGTTGTAATTGAGAAGCCTGGGAAAAGGCAGTGTTTTCCCCATTTGGAAGGAGGTAGTGGCGGCCTCAAGGCTGACTGAAAGGCATTGCTGTTACCCGTCTGCTAGTCACTTGTAGGAATGCCTCAGTGAAGAAAGTGCCTTTTCTCCTACGAAACCAGGTGGTCTCCAGGGCCTTGCTAGGAGTTCATCCCACGCTTGCCCCAGCTAAAGTGCGGAGTAAATGCGACCCCTAGCCTCAAGGTAAGCACGAGTGTCTCCCAGCAGCAAAGTTTGGGGTGCAGCCACCTCCATGAACCCTGACTCGAGAGAGTGCTTTAACCCCCGTACGGCTTTCCGTAGGCCTGAGAGAATTCCCTTCTGAGGGAGAGCGTGTGTGCTGTGAGTCCCCTCTTTGTTTTCCGAGCCACATAACACAGCCCAGACGGTTGGGGTCAACTCTTTCTACGCAGAGGGAAGGGCAACGATCTGCCTCTCGCTTGCATAGCTTGATTTCTACAGCTGTCGGGCAGCCCCAGGACAGCGTTTCTGCCAGTATTACATTCAACGTGGCTCTCCCTCTGCGGAGGCCCTCTGAACTGCACTGAAAGAATCCCTGGGCCTCAAGTGCATCCTGGCCACTCTTCCCTGTCCTCTCTCTGTTGTGACGCAAGGTACACTGTAGGTCCAGCCTGAGAGAAAATACAGGAAAACCAGTAAAATTGGGAGGCGTTTGGACGATCCGAAGTCACCTAGGCCTGACTAAGTCATTAAGCGGGTAATGCTACACATGGCCTGCAAAAACACCCCGCGTCCAACCAGGTGTGAGCATAGAAAGGCCCAGTGTGGCTCCAAGTCTCCAGTCGTCAGTCAGAGAGGGCCGGGAACTGCGCTGTGGGGTCACGTTGGAAACCGGAGCATGTGGCAGAAGCCCGACTTTCCCCCTTTGGAAAGCAACTTCGGTGCAGCTTCCAAGCTGCCTGAAAACCACACCAGCAGGATACTATTCACTCCACGGATGCCTCTGAGGAGCAGTGAGGTTTTCCAAAAGAAACCAGGTGCTTGCCGTTCCTTCCTGGGCGCTCACCGCAGGGCATACTGTAGTTAGAGTGCCAACTCTATGTGTCGTCTAGTCTCGAGGTCAGGTGCACCTTTTCCCACGACCAGAGAGATACGGGTGCACCAGTCTGCAGGAAGTCTTAGTCAATGGACGGCTTCAGCTTTAGTATGCCTCAGAGCGCTCAAGACTCTCATGTGGGCACGTCTTTCCAAGGAAGTACACTGTGTATCAAAAGCCTTCTGAGCAGAGTCAAGGGCTACACAGCTCTGGGAACATCCCTCACTGTGCAGTTGGAAGGGCCGGGAACTAAGAAGGTGTTCTCCTATGGCTAGCGTTCCACAGCTTGGAAAGAGCCTCAGGAACACGGTTCTTGGCAGCCTTTCTTTCCATGCGGGTCTGCCACGTTGAGGAAACCTACGCTGCCCTGAGAGAAACCACCGGGGCTCCAATTCAGTGTGGGGACTCCTGCTCGACGGCCCTCTAAGTGACACGGAAAACTAGACATTAGGTCCAGCCCGAAAGGAAGTGGAGATTCACCCTGAGCATTGCTAGGCATCTGGAACATCCAAAGTCACCTAGGCCTCCTGCGGGCTTTCAGAGGATTATGCCATTCACCACATGCAGAACACACTGCATCCAAAAGTTGCATCGCAGAAGGCCGAATTGTGTTCCAAGGGTCTCCTTTGGGTTGTCAGAGAAGAGAGGTCCATGTGCTGGCTGAGCCAGGTTGTAATTGAGAAGCCTGGGAAAAGGCAGTGTTTTCCCCATTTGGAAGGAGGTAGTGGCGGCCTCAAGGCTGACTGAAAGACATTGCTGTTACCCGTCTGCTAGTCACTTGTAGGAATGCCTCAGTGAAGAAAGTGCCTTTTCTCCTACGAAACCAGGTGGTCTCCAGGGCCTTGCTAGGAGTTCATCCCACGCTTGCCCTAGCTAAAGTGCGGAGTAAATGCGACCCCTAGCCTCAAGGTAAGCACGAGTGTCTCCCAGCAGCAAAGTTTGGGGTGCAGCCACCTCCATGAACCCTGACTCGAGAGAGTGCTTTAACCCCCATACGGCTTTCCGTAGGCCTGAGAGAATTCCCTTCTGAGGGAGAGCGTGTGTGCTGTGAGTCCCCTCTTTGTTTTCCGAGCCACATAACACAGCCCAGACGGTTGGGGTCAACTCTTTCTACGCAGAGGGAAGGGCAACGATCTGCCTCTCGCTTGCATAGCTTGATTTCTACAGCTGTCGGGCAGCCCCATGACAGCGTTTCTGCCAGTATTACATTCAACGTGGCTCTCCCTCTGCGGAGGCCCTCTGAACTGCACTGAAAGAATCCCTGGGCCTCAAGTGCATCCTGGCCACTCTTCCCTGTCCTCTCTCTGTTGTGATGCAAGGTACACTGTAGGTCCAGCCTGAGAGAAAATACAGGGAAACCGGTACAATTGGGAGGCGTTTGGACGATCCGAAGCCACCTAGGCCTGACTAAGTCATTAAGCGGGTAATGCTACTCGTGGCATGCAAAAACACCCCGCGTCCAACCAGGTGTGAGCATAGAAAGGCCCAGTGTGGCTCCAAGTCTCCAGTCGTCAGTCAGAGAGGGCCGGGAACTGCGCTGTGGGGTCACGTTGGAAACCGGAGCATGTGGCAGAAGCCCGACTTTCCCCCTTTGGAAAGCAGCTTCGGTGCAGCTTCCAAGCTGCCTGAAAACCACACCAGCAGGATACTATTCACTCCACGGATGCCTCTGAGGAGCAGCGAGGTTTTCCAAAAGAAACCAGGTGCTTGCCGTTCCTTCCTGGGCGCTCACCGCAGGGCATACTGTAGTTAGGGTGCCAACTCTATGTGTCCTCTAGTCTCGAGGTCAGGTGCACCTTTTCCCACGACCAGAGAGATACGGGTGCACCAGTTTGCAGGAAGTCTTAGTCAATGGACGGCGTCAGCTTTAGTATGCCTCAGAGTGCTCAAGACTCTCACGTGGGCACGTCTTTCCAAGGAAGTACACTGTGTACCAAAAGCCTTCTGAGCAGAGTCAAGGGCTACACAGCTCTGGGAACATCCCTCACTGTGCAGTTGGAAGGGCCGGGAACTAAGAAGGTGTTCTCCTATGGCTAGCGTTCCACAGCTTGGAAAGAGCCTCAGGAACACGGTTGTTGGCAGCCTTTCTTTCCATGCGGGTCTGCCACGTTGAGGAAACCTACGCTGCCCTGAGAGAAACCACCGGGGCTCCAATTCAGTGTGGGGACTCCTGCTCGACGGCCCTCTAAGTGACACGGAAAACTAGACATTAGGTCCAGCCCGAAAGGAAGTGGAGATTCACCCTGAGCATTGCTAGGCATCTGGAACATCCAAAGTCACCTAGGCCTCCTGAGGGCTTTCAGAGGATTATGCCATTCACCACATGCAGAACACACTGCATCCAAAAGTTGCATCGCAGAAGGCCGAATTGTGTTCCAAGGGTCTCCTTTGGGTTGTCAGAGAAGAGAGGTCCATGTGCTGGGTGAGCCAGGTTGTAATTGAGAAGCCTGGGAAAAGGCAGTGTTTTCCCCATTTGGAAGGAGGTAGTGGCGGCCTCAAGGCTGACTGAAAGACATTGCTGTTACCCGTCTGCTAGTCACTTGTAGGAATGCCTCAGTGAAGAAAGTGCCTTTTCTCCTACGAAACCAGGTGGTCTCCAGGGCCTTGCTAGGAGTTCATCCCACGCTTGCCCCAGCTAAAGTGCGGAGTAAATGCGACCCCTAGCCTCAAGGTAAGCACGAGTGTCTCCCAGCAGCAAAGTTTGGGGTGCAGCCACCTCCATGAACCCTGACTCGAGAGAGTGCTTTAACCCCCGTACGGCTTTCCGTAGGCCTGAGAGAATTCCCTTCTGAGGGAGAGCGTGTGTGCTGTGAGTCCCCTCTTTGTTTTCCGAGCCACATAACACAGCCCAGACGGTTGGGGTCAACTCTTTCTACGCAGAGGGAAGGGCAACGATCTGCCTCTCGCTTGCATAGCTTGATTTCTACAGCTGTCGGGCAGCCCCAGGACAGCGTTTCTGCCAGTATTACATTCAACGTGGCTCTCCCTCTGCGGAGGCCCTCTGAACTGCACTGAAAGAATCCCTGGGCCTCAAGTGCATCCTGGCCACTCTTCCCTGTCCTCTCTCTGTTGTGACGCAAGGTACACTGTAGGTCCAGCCTGAGAGAAAATACAGGAAAACCGGTACAATTGGGAGGCGTTTGGACGATCCGAAGTCACCTAGGCCTGACTAAGTCATTAAGCGGGTAATGCTACTCGTGGCATGCAAAAACACCCCTCGTCCAACCAGGTGTGAGCATAGAAAGGCCCAGTGTGGCTCCAAGTCTCCAGTCGTCAGTCAGAGAGGGCCGGGAACTGCGCTGTGGGGTCACGTTGGAAACCGGAGCATGTGGCAGAAGCCCGACTTTCCCCCTTTGGAAAGCAACTTCGGTGCAGCTTCCAAGCTGCCTGAAAACCACACCAGCAGGATACTATTCACTCCACGGATGCCTCTGAGGAGCAGCGAGGTTTTCCAAAAGAAACCAGGTGCTTGCCGTTCCTTCCTGGGCGCTCACCGCAGGGCATACTGTAGTTAGAGTGCCAACTCTATGTGTCCTCTAGTCTGGAGGTCAGGTGCACCTTTTCCCACGACCAGAGAGATACGGGTGCACCAGTTTGCAGGAAGTCTTAGTCAATGGACGGCGTCAGCTTTAGTATGCCTCAGAGTGCTCAAGACTCTCACGTGGGCACGTCTTTCCAAGGAAGTACACTGTGTACCAAAAGCCTTCTGAGCAGAGTCAAGGGCTACACAGCTCTGGGAACATCCCTCACTGTGCAGTTGGAAGGGCCGGGAACTAAGAAGGTGTTCTCCTATGGCTAGCGTTCCACAGCTTGGAAAGAGCCTCAGGAACACGGTTCTTGGCAGCCTTTCTTTCCATGCGGGTCTGCCACGTTGAGGAAACCTACGCTGCCCTGAGAGAAACCACCGGGGCTCCAATTCAGTGTGGGGACTCCTGCTCGACGGCCCTCTAAGTGACACGGAAAACTAGACATTAGGTCCAGCCCGAAAGGAAGTGGAGATTCACCCTGAGCATTGCTAGGCATCTGGAACATCCAAAGTCACCTAGGCCTCCTGAGGGCTTTCAGAGGATTATGCCATTCACCACATGCAGAACACACTGCATCCAAAAGTTGCATCGCAGAAGGCCGAATTGTGTTCCAAGGGTCTCCTTTGGGTTGTCAGAGAAGAGAGGTACATGTGCTGGGTGAGCCAGGTTGTAATTGAGAAGCCTGGGAAAAGGCAGTGTTTTCCCCATTTGGAAGGAGGTAGTGGCGGCCTCAAGGCTGACTGAAAGGCATTGCTGTTACCCGTCTGCTAGTCACTTGTAGGAATGCCTCAGTGAAGAAAGTGCCTTTTCTCCTACGAAACCAGGTGGTCTCCAGGGCCTTGCTAGGAGTTCATCCCACGCTTGCCCCAGCTAAAGTGCGGAGTAAATGCGACCCCTAGCCTCAAGGTAAGCACGAGTGTCTCCCAGCAGCAAAGTTTGGGGTGCAGCCACCTCCATGAACCCTGACTCGAGAGAGTGCTTTAACCCCCGTACGGCTTTCCGTAGGCCTGAGAGAATTCCCTTCTGAGGGAGAGCGTGTGTGCTGTGAGTCCCCTCTTTGTTTTCCGAGCCACATAACACAGCCCAGACGGTTGGGGTCAACTCTTTCTACGCAGAGGGAAGGGCAACGATCTGCCTCTCGCTTGCATAGCTTGATTTCTACTGCTGTCGGGCAGCCCCAGGACAGCGTTTCTGCCAGTATTACATTCAACGTGGCTCTCCCTCTGCGGAGGCCCTCTGAACTGCACTGAAAGAATCCCTGGGCCTCAAGTGCATCCTGGCCACTCTTACCGGTCCTCTCTCTGTTGTGACGCAAGGTACACTGTAGGTCCAGCCTGAGAGAAAATACAGGAAAACCGGTAAAATTGGGAGGCGTTTGGACGATCCGAAGTCACCTAGGCCTGACTAAGTCATTAAGCGGGTAATGCTACTCATGGCATGCAAAAACACCCTGCGTCCAACCAGGTGTGAGCATAGAAAGGCCCAGTGTGGCTCCAAGTCTCCAGTCGTCAGTCAGAGAGGGCCGCGAACGGCGCTGTGGGGTCACGTTGGAAACCGGAGCATGTGGCAGAAGCCCGACTTTCCCCCTTTGGAAAGCAACTTCGGTGCAGCTTCCAAGCTGCCTGAAAACCACACCAGCAGGATACTATTCACTCCACGGATGCCTCTGAGGAGCAGCGAGGTTTTCCAAAAGAAACCAGGTGCTTGCCGTTCCTTCCTGGGCGCTCACCGCAGGGCATACTGTAGTTAGAGTGCCAACTCTATGTGTCCTCTAGTCTGGAGGTCAGGTGCACCTTTTCCCACGACCAGAGAGATACGGGTGCACCAGTTTGCAGGAAGTCTTAGTCAATGGACGGCGTCAGCTTTAGTATGCCTCAGAGCGCTCAAGACTCTCACGTGGGCACGTCTTTCCAAGGAAGTACACTGTGTACCAAAAGCCTTCTGAGCAGAGTCAAGGGCTACACAGCTCTGGGAACATCCCTCACTGTGCAGTTGGAAGGGCCGGGAACTAAGAAGGTGTTCTCCTATGGCTAGCGTTCCACAGCTTGGAAAGAGCCTCAGGAACACGGTTCTTGGCAGCCTTTCTTTCCATGCGGGTCTGCCACGTTGAGGAAACCTACGCTGCCCTGAGAGAAACCACCGGGGCTCCAATTCAGTGTGGGGACTCCTGCTCGACGGCCCTCTAAGTGACACGGAAAACTAGACATTAGGTCCAGCCCGAAAGGAAGTGGAGATTCACCCTGAGCATTGCTAGGCATCTGGAACATCCAAAGTCACCTAGGCCTCCTGAGGGCTTTCAGAGGATTATGCCATTCACCACATGCAGAACACACTGCATCCAAAAGTTGCATCGCAGAAGGCCGAATTGTGTTCCAAGGGTCTCCTTTGGGTTGTCAGAGAAGAGAGGTCCATGTGCTGGGTGAGCCAGGTTGTAATTGAGAAGCCTGGGAAAAGGCAGTGTTTTCCCCATTTGGAAGGAGGTAGTGGCGGCCTCAAGGCTGACTGAAAGGCATTGCTGTTACCCGTCTGCTAGTCACTTGTAGGAATGCCTCAGTGAAGAAAGTGCCTTTTCTCCTACGAAACCAGGTGGTCTCCAGGGCCTTGCTAGGAGTTCATCCCACGCTTGCCCCAGCTAAAGTGCGGAGTAAATGCGACCCCTAGCCTCAAGGTAAGCACGAGTGTCTCCCAGCAGCAAAGTTTGGGGTGCAGCCACCTCCATGAACCCTGACTCGAGAGAGTGCTTTAACCCCCGTACGGCTTTCCGTAAGCCTGAGAGAATTCCCTTCTGAGGGAGAGCGTGTGTGCTGTGAGTCCCCTCTTTGTTTTCCGAGCCACATAACACAGCCCAGACGGTTGGGGTCAACTCTTTCTACGCAGAGGGAAGGGCAACGATCTGCCTCTCGCTTGCATAGCTTGATTTCTACTGCTGTCGGGCAGCCCCAGGACAGCGTTTCTGCCAGTATTACATTCAACGTGGCTCTCCCTCTGCGGAGGCCCTCTGAACTGCACTGAAAGAATCCCTGGGCCTCAAGTGCATCCTGGCCACTCTTACCGGTCCTCTCTCTGTTGTGACGCAAGGTACACTGTAGGTCCAGCCTGAGAGAAAATACAGGAAAACTGGTAAAATTGGGAGGCGTTTGGACGATCCGAAGTCACCTAGGCCTGACTAAGTCATTAAGCGGGTAATGCTACTCATGGCATGCAAAAACACCCTGCGTCCAACCAGGTGTGAGCATAGAAAGGCCCAGTGTGGCTCCAAGTCTCCAGTCGTCAGTCAGAGAGGGCCGCGAACGGCGCTGTGGGGTCACGTTGGAAACCGGAGCATGTGGCAGAAGCCCGACTTTCCCCCTTTGGAAAGCAACTTCGGTGCAGCTTCCAAGCTGCCTGAAAACCACACCAGCAGGATACTATTCACTCCACGGATGCCTCTGAGGAGCAGCGAGGTTTTCCAAAAGAAACCAGGTGCTTGCCGTTCCTTCCTGGGCGCTCACCGCAGGGCATACTGTAGTTAGAGTGCCAACTCTATGTGTCCTCTAGTCTGGAGGTCAGGTGCACCTTTTCCCACGACCAGAGAGATACGGGTGCACCAGTTTGCAGGAAGTCTTAGTCAATGGACGGCGTCAGCTTTAGTATGCCTCAGAGCGCTCAAGACTCTCACGTGGGCACGTCTTTCCAAGGAAGTACACTGTGTACCAAAAGCCTTCTGAGCAGAGTCAAGGGCTACACAGCTCTGGGAACATCCCTCACTGTGCAGTTGGAAGGGCCGGGAACTAAGAAGGTGTTCTCCTATGGCTAGCGTTCCACAGCTTGGAAAGAGCCTCAGGAACACGGTTGTTGGCAGCCTTTCTTTCCATGCGGGTCTGCCACGTTGAGGAAACCTACGCTGCCCTGAGAGAAACCACCGGGGCTCCAATTCAGTGTGGGGACTCCTGCTCGACGGCCCTCTAAGTGACACGGAAAACTAGACATTAGGTCCAGCCCGAAAGGAAGTGGAGATTCACCCTGAGCATTGCTAGGCATCTGGAACATCCAAAGTCACCTAGGCCTCCTGAGGGCTTTCAGAGGATTATGCCATTCACCACATGCAGAACACACTGCATCCAAAAGTTGCATCGCAGAAGGCCGAATTGTGTTCCAAGGGTCTCCTTTGGGTTGTCAGAGAAGAGAGGTACATGTGCTGGGTGAGCCAGGTTGTAATTGAGAAGCCTGGGAAAAGGCAGTGTTTTCCCCATTTGGAAGGAGGTAGTGGCGGCCTCAAGGCTGACTGAAAGGCATTGCTGTTACCCGTCTGCTAGTCACTTGTAGGAATGCCTCAGTGAAGAAAGTGCCTTTTCTCCTACGAAACCAGGTGGTCTCCAGGGCCTTGCTAGGAGTTCATCCCACGCTTGCCCCAGCTAAAGTGCGGAGTAAATGCGACCCCTAGCCTCAAGGTAAGCACGAGTGTCTCCCAGCAGCAAAGTTTGGGGTGCAGCCACCTCCATGAACCCTGACTCGAGAGAGTGCTTTAACCCCCGTACGGCTTTCCGTAGGCCTGAGAGAATTCCCTTCTGAGGGAGAGCGTGTGTGCTGTGAGTCCCCTCTTTGTTTTCCGAGCCACATAACACAGCCCAGACGGTTGGGGTCAACTCTTTCTACGCAGAGGGAAGGGCAACGATCTGCCTCTCGCTTGCATAGCTTGATTTCTACAGCTGTCGGGCAGCCCCAGGACAGCGTTTCTGCCAGTATTACATTCAACGTGGCTCTCCCTCTGCGGAGGCCCTCTGAACTGCACTGAAAGAATCCCTGGGCCTCAAGTGCATCCTGGCCACTCTTCCCTGTCCTCTCTCTGTTGTGACGCAAGGTACACTGTAGGTCCAGCCTGAGAGAAAATACAGGAAAACCAGTAAAATTGGGAGGCGTTTGGACGATCCGAAGTCACCTAGGCCTGACTAAGTCATTAAGCGGGTAATGCTACACATGGCCTGCAAAAACACCCCGCGTCCAACCAGGTGTGAGCATAGAAAGGCCCAGTGTGGCTCCAAGTCTCCAGTCGTCAGTCAGAGAGGGCCGGGAACTGCGCTGTGGGGTCACGTTGGAAACCGGAGCATGTGGCAGAAGCCCGACTTTCCCCCTTTGGAAAGCAACTTCGGTGCAGCTTCCAAGCTGCCTGAAAAAAACACCAGCAGGATACTATTCACTCCACGGATGCCTCTGAGGAGCAGTGAGGTTTTCCAAAAGAAACCAGGTGCTTGCCGTTCCTTCCTGGGCGCTCACCGCAGGGCATACTGTAGTTAGAGTGCCAACTCTATGTGTCGTCTAGTCTCGAGGTCAGGTGCACCTTTTCCCACGACCAGAGAGATACGGGTGCACCAGTCTGCAGGAAGTCTTAGTCAATGGACGGCTTCAGCTTTAGTATGCCTCAGAGCGCTCAAGACTCTCACGTGGGCACGTCTTTCCAAGGAAGTACACTGTGTATCAAAAGCCTTCTGAGCAGAGTCAAGGGCTACACAGCTCTGGGAACATCCCTCACTGTGCAGTTGGAAGGGCCGGGAACTAAGAAGGTGTTCTCCTATGGCTAGCGTTCCACAGCTTGGAAAGAGCCTCAGGAACACGGTTCTTGGCAGCCTTTCTTTCCATGCGGGTCTGCCACGTTGAGGAAACCTACGCTGCCCTGAGAGAAACCACCGGGGCTCCAATTCAGTGTGGGGACTCCTGCTCGACGGCCCTCTAAGTGACACGGAAAACTAGACATTAGGTCCAGCCCGAAAGGAAGTGGAGATTCACCCTGAGCATTGCTAGGCATCTGGAACATCCAAAGTCACCTAGGCCTCCTGCGGGCTTTCAGAGGATTATGCCATTCACCACATGCAGAACACACTGCATCCAAAAGTTGCATCGCAGAAGGCCGAATTGTGTTCCAAGGGTCTCCTTTGGGTTGTCAGAGAAGAGAGGTACATGTGCTGGCTGAGCCAGGTTGTAATTGAGAAGCCTGGGAAAAGGCAGTGTTTTCCCCATTTGGAAGGAGGTAGTGGCGGCCTCAAGGCTGACTGAAAGGCATTGCTGTTACCCGTCTGCTAGTCACTTGTAGGAATGCCTCAGTGAAGAAAGTGCCTTTTCTCCTACGAAACCAGGTGGTCTCCAGGGCCTTGCTAGGAGTTCATCCCACGCTTGCCCTAGCTAAAGTGCGGAGTAAATGCGACCCCTAGCCTCAAGGTAAGCACGAGTGTCTCCCAGCAGCAAAGTTTGGGGTGCAGCCACCTCCATGAACCCTGACTCGAGAGAGTGCTTTAACCCCCATACGGCTTTCCGTAGGCCTGAGAGAATTCCCTTCTGAGGGAGAGCGTGTGTGCTGTGAGTCCCCTCTTTGTTTTCCGAGCCACATAACACAGCCCAGACGGTTGGGGTCAACTCTTTCTACGCAGAGGGAAGGGCAACGATCTGCCTCTCGCTTGCATAGCTTGATTTCTACAGCTGTCGGGCAGCCCCAGGACAGCGTTTCTGCCAGTATTACATTCAACGTGGCTCTCCCTCTGCGGAGGCCCTCTGAACTGCACTGAAAGAATCCCTGGGCCTCAAGTGCATCCTGGCCACTCTTCCCTGTCCTCTCTCTGTTGTGATGCAAGGTACACTGTAGGTCCAGCCTGAGAGAAAATACAGGGAAACCGGTACAATTGGGAGGCGTTTGGACGATCCGAAGCCACCTAGGCCTGACTAAGTCATTAAGCGGGTAATGCTACTCGTGGCATGCAAAAACACCCCGCGTCCAACCAGGTGTGAGCATAGAAAGGCCCAGTGTGGCTCCAAGTCTCCAGTCGTCAGTCAGAGAGGGCCGGGAACTGCGCTGTGGGGTCACGTTGGAAACCGGAGCATGTGGCAGAAGCCCGACTTTCCCCCTTTGGAAAGCAACTTCGGTGCAGCTTCCAAGCTGCCTGAAAACCACACCAGCAGGATACTATTCACTCCACGGATGCCTCTGAGGAGCAGTGAGGTTTTCCAAAAGAAACCAGGTGCTTGCCGTTCCTTCCTGGGCGCTCACCGCAGGGCATACTGTAGTTAGAGTGCCAACTCTATGTGTCCTCTAGTCTCGAGGTCAGGTGCACCTTTTCCCACGACCAGAGAGATACGGGTGCACCAGTTTGCAGGAAGTCTTAGTCAATGGACGGCGTCAGCTTTAGTATGCCTCAGAGTGCTCAAGACTCTCACGTGGGCACGTCTTTCCAAGGAAGTACACTGTGTACCAAAAGCCTTCTGAGCAGAGTCAAGGGCTACACAGCTCTGGGAACATCCCTCACTGTGCAGTTGGAAGGGCCGGGAACTAAGAAGGTGTTCTCCTATGGCTAGCGTTCCACAGCTTGGAAAGAGCCTCAGGAACACGGTTGTTGGCAGCCTTTCTTTCCATGCGGGTCTGCCACGTTGAGGAAACCTACGCTGCCCTGAGAGAAACCACCGGGGCTCCAATTCAGTGTGGGGACTCCTGCTCGACGGCCCTCTAAGTGACACGGAAAACTAGACATTAGGTCCAGCCCGAAAGGAAGTGGAGATTCACCCTGAGCATTGCTAGGCATCTGGAACATCCAAAGTCACCTAGGCCTCCTGAGGGCTTTCAGAGGATTATGCCATTCACCACATGCAGAACACACTGCATCCAAAAGTTGCATCGCAGAAGGCCGAATTGTGTTCCAAGGGTCTCCTTTGGGTTGTCAGAGAAGAGAGGTCCATGTGCTGGGTGAGCCAGGTTGTAATTGAGAAGCCTGGGAAAAGGCAGTGTTTTCCCCATTTGGAAGGAGGTAGTGGCGGCCTCAAGGCTGACTGAAAGGCATTGCTGTTACCCGTCTGCTAGTCACTTGTAGGAATGCCTCAGTGAAGAAAGTGCCTTTTCTCCTACGAAACCAGGTGGTCTCCAGGGCCTTGCTAGGAGTTCATCCCACGCTTGCCCCAGCTAAAGTGCGGAGTAAATGCGACCCCTAGCCTCAAGGTAAGCACGAGTGTCTCCCAGCAGCAAAGTTTGGGGTGCAGCCACCTCCATGAACCCTGACTCGAGAGAGTGCTTTAACCCCCGTACGGCTTTCCGTAAGCCTGAGAGAATTCCCTTCTGAGGGAGAGCGTGTGTGCTGTGAGTCCCCTCTTTGTTTTCCGAGCCACATAACACAGCCCAGACGGTTGGGGTCAACTCTTTCTACGCAGAGGGAAGGGCAACGATCTGCCTCTCGCTTGCATAGCTTGATTTCTACTGCTGTCGGGCAGCCCCAGGACAGCGTTTCTGCCAGTATTACATTCAACGTGGCTCTCCCTCTGCGGAGGCCCTCTGAACTGCACTGAAAGAATCCCTGGGCCTCAAGTGCATCCTGGCCACTCTTACCGGTCCTCTCTCTGTTGTGACGCAAGGTACACTGTAGGTCCAGCCTGAGAGAAAATACAGGAAAACTGGTAAAATTGGGAGGCGTTTGGACGATCCGAAGTCACCTAGGCCTGACTAAGTCATTAAGCGGGTAATGCTACTCATGGCATGCAAAAACACCCTGCGTCCAACCAGGTGTGAGCATAGAAAGGCCCAGTGTGGCTCCAAGTCTCCAGTCGTCAGTCAGAGAGGGCCGCGAACGGCGCTGTGGGGTCACGTTGGAAACCGGAGCATGTGGCAGAAGCCCGACTTTCCCCCTTTGGAAAGCAACTTCGGTGCAGCTTCCAAGCTGCCTGAAAACCACACCAGCAGGATACTATTCACTCCACGGATGCCTCTGAGGAGCAGCGAGGTTTTCCAAAAGAAACCAGGTGCTTGCCGTTCCTTCCTGGGCGCTCACCGCAGGGCATACTGTAGTTAGAGTGCCAACTCTATGTGTCCTCTAGTCTGGAGGTCAGGTGCACCTTTTCCCACGACCAGAGAGATACGGGTGCACCAGTTTGCAGGAAGTCTTAGTCAATGGACGGCGTCAGCTTTAGTATGCCTCAGAGCGCTCAAGACTCTCACGTGGGCACGTCTTTCCAAGGAAGTACACTGTGTACCAAAAGCCTTCTGAGCAGAGTCAAGGGCTACACAGCTCTGGGAACATCCCTCACTGTGCAGTTGGAAGGGCCGGGAACTAAGAAGGTGTTCTCCTATGGCTAGCGTTCCACAGCTTGGAAAGAGCCTCAGGAACACGGTTGTTGGCAGCCTTTCTTTCCATGCGGGTCTGCCACGTTGAGGAAACCTACGCTGCCCTGAGAGAAACCACCGGGGCTCCAATTCAGTGTGGGGACTCCTGCTCGACGGCCCTCTAAGTGACACGGAAAACTAGACATTAGGTCCAGCCCGAAAGGAAGTGGAGATTCACCCTGAGCATTGCTAGGCATCTGGAACATCCAAAGTCACCTAGGCCTCCTGAGGGCTTTCAGAGGATTATGCCATTCACCACATGCAGAACACACTGCATCCAAAAGTTGCATCGCAGAAGGCCGAATTGTGTTCCAAGGGTCTCCTTTGGGTTGTCAGAGAAGAGAGGTACATGTGCTGGGTGAGCCAGGTTGTAATTGAGAAGCCTGGGAAAAGGCAGTGTTTTCCCCATTTGGAAGGAGGTAGTGGCGGCCTCAAGGCTGACTGAAAGGCATTGCTGTTACCCGTCTGCTAGTCACTTGTAGGAATGCCTCAGTGAAGAAAGTGCCTTTTCTCCTACGAAACCAGGTGGTCTCCAGGGCCTTGCTAGGAGTTCATCCCACGCTTGCCCCAGCTAAAGTGCGGAGTAAATGCGACCCCTAGCCTCAAGGTAAGCACGAGTGTCTCCCAGCAGCAAAGTTTGGGGTGCAGCCACCTCCATGAACCCTGACTCGAGAGAGTGCTTTAACCCCCGTACGGCTTTCCGTAGGCCTGAGAGAATTCCCTTCTGAGGGAGAGCGTGTGTGCTGTGAGTCCCCTCTTTGTTTTCCGAGCCACATAACACAGCCCAGACGGTTGGGGTCAACTCTTTCTACGCAGAGGGAAGGGCAACGATCTGCCTCTCGCTTGCATAGCTTGATTTCTACAGCTGTCGGGCAGCCCCAGGACAGCGTTTCTGCCAGTATTACATTCAACGTGGCTCTCCCTCTGCGGAGGCCCTCTGAACTGCACTGAAAGAATCCCTGGGCCTCAAGTGCATCCTGGCCACTCTTCCCTGTCCTCTCTCTGTTGTGACGCAAGGTACACTGTAGGTCCAGCCTGAGAGAAAATACAGGAAAACCAGTAAAATTGGGAGGCGTTTGGACGATCCGAAGTCACCTAGGCCTGACTAAGTCATTAAGCGGGTAATGCTACACATGGCCTGCAAAAACACCCCGCGTCCAACCAGGTGTGAGCATAGAAAGGCCCAGTGTGGCTCCAAGTCTCCAGTCGTCAGTCAGAGAGGGCCGGGAACTGCGCTGTGGGGTCACGTTGGAAACCGGAGCATGTGGCAGAAGCCCGACTTTCCCCCTTTGGAAAGCAACTTCGGTGCAGCTTCCAAGCTGCCTGAAAAAAACACCAGCAGGATACTATTCACTCCACGGATGCCTCTGAGGAGCAGTGAGGTTTTCCAAAAGAAACCAGGTGCTTGCCGTTCCTTCCTGGGCGCTCACCGCAGGGCATACTGTAGTTAGAGTGCCAACTCTATGTGTCGTCTAGTCTCGAGGTCAGGTGCACCTTTTCCCACGACCAGAGAGATACGGGTGCACCAGTCTGCAGGAAGTCTTAGTCAATGGACGGCTTCAGCTTTAGTATGCCTCAGAGCGCTCAAGACTCTCACGTGGGCACGTCTTTCCAAGGAAGTACACTGTGTATCAAAAGCCTTCTGAGCAGAGTCAAGGGCTACACAGCTCTGGGAACATCCCTCACTGTGCAGTTGGAAGGGCCGGGAACTAAGAAGGTGTTCTCCTATGGCTAGCGTTCCACAGCTTGGAAAGAGCCTCAGGAACACGGTTCTTGGCAGCCTTTCTTTCCATGCGGGTCTGCCACGTTGAGGAAACCTACGCTGCCCTGAGAGAAACCACCGGGGCTCCAATTCAGTGTGGGGACTCCTGCTCGACGGCCCTCTAAGTGACACGGAAAACTAGACATTAGGTCCAGCCCGAAAGGAAGTGGAGATTCACCCTGAGCATTGCTAGGCATCTGGAACATCCAAAGTCACCTAGGCCTCCTGCGGGCTTTCAGAGGATTATGCCATTCACCACATGCAGAACACACTGCATCCAAAAGTTGCATCGCAGAAGGCCGAATTGTGTTCCAAGGGTCTCCTTTGGGTTGTCAGAGAAGAGAGGTACATGTGCTGGCTGAGCCAGGTTGTAATTGAGAAGCCTGGGAAAAGGCAGTGTTTTCCCCATTTGGAAGGAGGTAGTGGCGGCCTCAAGGCTGACTGAAAGGCATTGCTGTTACCCGTCTGCTAGTCACTTGTAGGAATGCCTCAGTGAAGAAAGTGCCTTTTCTCCTACGAAACCAGGTGGTCTCCAGGGCCTTGCTAGGAGTTCATCCCACGCTTGCCCTAGCTAAAGTGCGGAGTAAATGCGACCCCTAGCCTCAAGGTAAGCACGAGTGTCTCCCAGCAGCAAAGTTTGGGGTGCAGCCACCTCCATGAACCCTGACTCGAGAGAGTGCTTTAACCCCCATACGGCTTTCCGTAGGCCTGAGAGAATTCCCTTCTGAGGGAGAGCGTGTGTGCTGTGAGTCCCCTCTTTGTTTTCCGAGCCACATAACACAGCCCAGACGGTTGGGGTCAACTCTTTCTACGCAGAGGGAAGGGCAACGATCTGCCTCTCGCTTGCATAGCTTGATTTCTACAGCTGTCGGGCAGCCCCAGGACAGCGTTTCTGCCAGTATTACATTCAACGTGGCTCTCCCTCTGCGGAGGCCCTCTGAACTGCACTGAAAGAATCCCTGGGCCTCAAGTGCATCCTGGCCACTCTTCCCTGTCCTCTCTCTGTTGTGATGCAAGGTACACTGTAGGTCCAGCCTGAGAGAAAATACAGGGAAACCGGTACAATTGGGAGGCGTTTGGACGATCCGAAGCCACCTAGGCCTGACTAAGTCATTAAGCGGGTAATGCTACTCGTGGCATGCAAAAACACCCCGCGTCCAACCAGGTGTGAGCATAGAAAGGCCCAGTGTGGCTCCAAGTCTCCAGTCGTCAGTCAGAGAGGGCCGGGAACTGCGCTGTGGGGTCACGTTGGAAACCGGAGCATGTGGCAGAAGCCCGACTTTCCCCCTTTGGAAAGCAACTTCGGTGCAGCTTCCAAGCTGCCTGAAAACCACACCAGCAGGATACTATTCACTCCACGGATGCCTCTGAGGAGCAGTGAGGTTTTCCAAAAGAAACCAGGTGCTTGCCGTTCCTTCCTGGGCGCTCACCGCAGGGCATACTGTAGTTAGAGTGCCAACTCTATGTGTCCTCTAGTCTCGAGGTCAGGTGCACCTTTTCCCACGACCAGAGAGATACGGGTGCACCAGTTTGCAGGAAGTCTTAGTCAATGGACGGCGTCAGCTTTAGTATGCCTCAGAGTGCTCAAGACTCTCACGTGGGCACGTCTTTCCAAGGAAGTACACTGTGTACCAAAAGCCTTCTGAGCAGAGTCAAGGGCTACACAGCTCTGGGAACATCCCTCACTGTGCAGTTGGAAGGGCCGGGAACTAAGAAGGTGTTCTCCTATGGCTAGCGTTCCACAGCTTGGAAAGAGCCTCAGGAACACGGTTGTTGGCAGCCTTTCTTTCCATGCGGGTCTGCCACGTTGAGGAAACCTACGCTGCCCTGAGAGAAACCACCGGGGCTCCAATTCAGTGTGGGGACTCCTGCTCGACGGCCCTCTAAGTGACACGGAAAACTAGACATTAGGTCCAGCCCGAAAGGAAGTGGAGATTCACCCTGAGCATTGCTAGGCATCTGGAACATCCAAAGTCACCTAGGCCTCCTGAGGGCTTTCAGAGGATTATGCCATTCACCACATGCAGAACACACTGCATCCAAAAGTTGCATCGCAGAAGGCCGAATTGTGTTCCAAGGGTCTCCTTTGGGTTGTCAGAGAAGAGAGGTACATGTGCTGGGTGAGCCAGGTTGTAATTGAGAAGCCTGGGAAAAGGCAGTGTTTTCCCCATTTGGAAGGAGGTAGTGGCGGCCTCAAGGCTGACTGAAAGGCATTGCTGTTACCCGTCTGCTAGTCACTTGTAGGAATGCCTCAGTGAAGAAAGTGCCTTTTCTCCTACGAAACCAGGTGGTCTCCAGGGCCTTGCTAGGAGTTCATCCCACGCTTGCCCCAGCTAAAGTGCGGAGTAAATGCGACCCCTAGCCTCAAGGTAAGCACGAGTGTCTCCCAGCAGCAAAGTTTGGGGTGCAGCCACCTCCATGAACCCTGACTCGAGAGAGTGCTTTAACCCCCGTACGGCTTTCCGTAGGCCTGAGAGAATTCCCTTCTGAGGGAGAGCGTGTGTGCTGTGAGTCCCCTCTTTGTTTTCCGAGCCACATAACACAGCCCAGACGGTTGGGGTCAACTCTTTCTACGCAGAGGGAAGGGCAACGATCTGCCTCTCGCTTGCATAGCTTGATTTCTACAGCTGTCGGGCAGCCCCAGGACAGCGTTTCTGCCAGTATTACATTCAACGTGGCTCTCCCTCTGCGGAGGCCCTCTGAACTGCACTGAAAGAATCCCTGGGCCTCAAGTGCATCCTGGCCACTCTTCCCTGTCCTCTCTCTGTTGTGACGCAAGGTACACTGTAGGTCCAGCCTGAGAGAAAATACAGGAAAACCAGTAAAATTGGGAGGCGTTTGGACGATCCGAAGTCACCTAGGCCTGACTAAGTCATTAAGCGGGTAATGCTACACATGGCCTGCAAAAACACCCCGCGTCCAACCAGGTGTGAGCATAGAAAGGCCCAGTGTGGCTCCAAGTCTCCAGTCGTCAGTCAGAGAGGGCCGGGAACTGCGCTGTGGGGTCACGTTGGAAACCGGAGCATGTGGCAGAAGCCCGACTTTCCCCCTTTGGAAAGCAACTTCGGTGCAGCTTCCAAGCTGCCTGAAAACCACACCAGCAGGATACTATTCACTCCACGGATGCCTCTGAGGAGCAGTGAGGTTTTCCAAAAGAAACCAGGTGCTTGCCGTTCCTTCCTGGGCGCTCACCGCAGGGCATACTGTAGTTAGAGTGCCAACTCTATGTGTCCTCTAGTCTCGAGGTCAGGTGCACCTTTTCCCACGACCAGAGAGATACGGGTGCACCAGTCTGCAGGAAGTCTTAGTCAATGGACGGCTTCAGCTTTAGTATGCCTCAGAGCGCTCAAGACTCTCATGTGGGCACGTCTTTCCAAGGAAGTACACTGTGTATCAAAAGCCTTCTGAGCAGAGTCAAGGGCTACACAGCTCTGGGAACATCCCTCACTGTGCAGTTGGAAGGGCCAGGAACTAAGAAGGTGTTCTCCTATGGCTAGCGTTCCACAGCTTGGAAAGAGCCTCAGGAACACGGTTCTTGGCAGCCTTTCTTTCCATGCGGGTCTGCCACGTTGAGGAAACCTACGCTGCCCTGAGAGAAACCACCGGGGCTCCAATTCAGTGTGGGGACTCCTGCTCGACGGCCCTCTAAGTGACACGGAAAACTAGACATTAGGTCCAGCCCGAAAGGAAGTGGAGATTCACCCTGAGCATTGCTAGGCATCTGGAACATCCAAAGTCACCTAGGCCTCCTGCGGGCTTTCAGAGGATTATGCCATTCACCACATGCAGAACACACTGCATCCAAAAGTTGCATCGCAGAAGGCCGAATTGTGTTCCAAGGGTCTCCTTTGGGTTGTCAGAGAAGAGAGGTACATGTGCTGGCTGAGCCAGGTTGTAATTGAGAAGCCTGGGAAAAGGCAGTGTTTTCCCCATTTGGAAGGAGGTAGTGGCGGCCTCAAGGCTGACTGAAAGACATTGCTGTTACCCGTCTGCTAGTCACTTGTAGGAATGCCTCAGTGAAGAAAGTGCCTTTTCTCCTACGAAACCAGGTGGTCTCCAGGGCCTTGCTAGGAGTTCATCCCACGCTTGCCCTAGCTAAAGTGCGGAGTAAATGCGACCCCTAGCCTCAAGGTAAGCACGAGTGTCTCCCAGCAGCAAAGTTTGGGGTGCAGCCACCTCCATGAACCCTGACTCGAGAGAGTGCTTTAACCCCCATACGGCTTTCCGTAGGCCTGAGAGAATTCCCTTCTGAGGGAGAGCGTGTGTGCTGTGAGTCCCCTCTTTGTTTTCCGAGCCACATAACACAGCCCAGACGGTTGGGGTCAACTCTTTCTACGCAGAGGGAAGGGCAACGATCTGCCTCTCGCTTGCATAGCTTGATTTCTACAGCTGTCGGGCAGCCCCATGACAGCGTTTCTGCCAGTATTACATTCAACGTGGCTCTCCCTCTGCGGAGGCCCTCTGAACTGCACTGAAAGAATCCCTGGGCCTCAAGTGCATCCTGGCCACTCTTCCCTGTCCTCTCTCTGTTGTGATGCAAGGTACACTGTAGGTCCAGCCTGAGAGAAAATACAGGGAAACCGGTACAATTGGGAGGCGTTTGGACGATCCGAAGCCACCTAGGCCTGACTAAGTCATTAAGCGGGTAATGCTACTCGTGGCATGCAAAAACACCCCGCGTCCAACCAGGTGTGAGCATAGAAAGGCCCAGTGTGGCTCCAAGTCTCCAGTCGTCAGTCAGAGAGGGCCGGGAACTGCGCTGTGGGGTCACGTTGGAAACCGGAGCATGTGGCAGAAGCCCGACTTTCCCCCTTTGGAAAGCAGCTTCGGTGCAGCTTCCAAGCTGCCTGAAAACCACACCAGCAGGATACTATTCACTCCACGGATGCCTCTGAGGAGCAGTGAGGTTTTCCAAAAGAAACCAGGTGCTTGCCGTTCCTTCCTGGGCGCTCACCGCAGGGCATACTGTAGTTAGAGTGCCAACTCTATGTGTCCTCTAGTCTGGAGGTCAGGTGCACCTTTTCCCACGACCAGAGAGATACGGGTGCACCAGTTTGCAGGAAGTCTTAGTCAATGGACGGCGTCAGCTTTAGTATGCCTCAGAGTGCTCAAGACTCTCACGTGGGCACGTCTTTCCAAGGAAGTACACTGTGTACCAAAAGCCTTCTGAGCAGAGTCAAGGGCTACACAGCTCTGGGAACATCCCTCACTGTGCAGTTGGAAGGGCCGGGAACTAAGAAGGTGTTCTCCTATGGCTAGCGTTCCACAGCTTGGAAAGAGCCTCAGGAACACGGTTGTTGGCAGCCTTTCTTTCCATGCGGGTCTGCCACGTTGAGGAAACCTACGCTGCCCTGAGAGAAACCACCGGGGCTCCAATTCAGTGTGGGGACTCCTGCTCGACGGCCCTCTAAGTGACACGGAAAACTAGACATTAGGTCCAGCCCGAAAGGAAGTGGAGATTCACCCTGAGCATTGCTAGGCATCTGGAACATCCAAAGTCACCTAGGCCTCCTGAGGGCTTTCAGAGGATTATGCCATTCACCACATGCAGAACACACTGCATCCAAAAGTTGCATCGCAGAAGGCCGAATTGTGTTCCAAGGGTCTCCTTTGGGTTGTCAGAGAAGAGAGGTCCATGTGCTGGGTGAGCCAGGTTGTAATTGAGAAGCCTGGGAAAAGGCAGTGTTTTCCCCATTTGGAAGGAGGTAGTGGCGGCCTCAAGGCTGACTGAAAGACATTGCTGTTACCCGTCTGCTAGTCACTTGTAGGAATGCCTCAGTGAAGAAAGTGCCTTTTCTCCTACGAAACCAGGTGGTCTCCAGGGCCTTGCTAGGAGTTCATCCCACGCTTGCCCCAGCTAAAGTGCGGAGTAAATGCGACCCCTAGCCTCAAGGTAAGCACGAGTGTCTCCCAGCAGCAAAGTTTGGGGTGCAGCCACCTCCATGAACCCTGACTCGAGAGAGTGCTTTAACCCCCGTACGGCTTTCCGTAGGCCTGAGAGAATTCCCTTCTGAGGGAGAGCGTGTGTGCTGTGAGTCCCCTCTTTGTTTTCCGAGCCACATAACACAGCCCAGACGGTTGGGGTCAACTCTTTCTACGCAGAGGGAAGGGCAACGATCTGCCTCTCGCTTGCATAGCTTGATTTCTACAGCTGTCGGGCAGCCCCAGGACAGCGTTTCTGCCAGTATTACATTCAACGTGGCTCTCCCTCTGCGGAGGCCCTCTGAACTGCACTGAAAGAATCCCTGGGCCTCAAGTGCATCCTGGCCACTCTTCCCTGTCCTCTCTCTGTTGTGACGCAAGGTACACTGTAGGTCCAGCCTGAGAGAAAATACAGGAAAACCGGTACAATTGGGAGGCGTTTGGACGATCCGAAGTCACCTAGGCCTGACTAAGTCATTAAGCGGGTAATGCTACTCGTGGCATGCAAAAACACCCCTCGTCCAACCAGGTGTGAGCATAGAAAGGCCCAGTGTGGCTCCAAGTCTCCAGTCGTCAGTCAGAGAGGGCCGGGAACTGCGCTGTGGGGTCACGTTGGAAACCGGAGCATGTGGCAGAAGCCCGACTTTCCCCCTTTGGAAAGCAACTTCGGTGCAGCTTCCAAGCTGCCTGAAAACCACACCAGCAGGATACTATTCACTCCACGGATGCCTCTGAGGAGCAGCGAGGTTTTCCAAAAGAAACCAGGTGCTTGCCGTTCCTTCCTGGGCGCTCACCGCAGGGCATACTGTAGTTAGAGTGCCAACTCTATGTGTCCTCTAGTCTGGAGGTCAGGTGCACCTTTTCCCACGACCAGAGAGATACGGGTGCACCAGTTTGCAGGAAGTCTTAGTCAATGGACGGCGTCAGCTTTAGTATGCCTCAGAGCGCTCAAGACTCTCACGTGGGCACGTCTTTCCAAGGAAGTACACTGTGTACCAAAAGCCTTCTGAGCAGAGTCAAGGGCTACACAGCTCTGGGAACATCCCTCACTGTGCAGTTGGAAGGGCCGGGAACTAAGAAGGTGTTCTCCTATGGCTAGCGTTCCACAGCTTGGAAAGAGCCTCAGGAACACGGTTGTTGGCAGCCTTTCTTTCCATGCGGGTCTGCCACGTTGAGGAAACCTACGCTGCCCTGAGAGAAACCACCGGGGCTCCAATTCAGTGTGGGGACTCCTGCTCGACGGCCCTCTAAGTGACACGGAAAACTAGACATTAGGTCCAGCCCGAAAGGAAGTGGAGATTCACCCTGAGCATTGCTAGGCATCTGGAACATCCAAAGTCACCTAGGCCTCCTGAGGGCTTTCAGAGGATTATGCCATTCACCACATGCAGAACACACTGCATCCAAAAGTTGCATCGCAGAAGGCCGAATTGTGTTCCAAGGGTCTCCTTTGGGTTGTCAGAGAAGAGAGGTACATGTGCTGGGTGAGCCAGGTTGTAATTGAGAAGCCTGGGAAAAGGCAGTGTTTTCCCCATTTGGAAGGAGGTAGTGGCGGCCTCAAGGCTGACTGAAAGGCATTGCTGTTACCCGTCTGCTAGTCACTTGTAGGAATGCCTCAGTGAAGAAAGTGCCTTTTCTCCTACGAAACCAGGTGGTCTCCAGGGCCTTGCTAGGAGTTCATCCCACGCTTGCCCCAGCTAAAGTGCGGAGTAAATGCGACCCCTAGCCTCAAGGTAAGCACGAGTGTCTCCCAGCAGCAAAGTTTGGGGTGCAGCCACCTCCATGAACCCTGACTCGAGAGAGTGCTTTAACCCCCGTACGGCTTTCCGTAGGCCTGAGAGAATTCCCTTCTGAGGGAGAGCGTGTGTGCTGTGAGTCCCCTCTTTGTTTTCCGAGCCACATAACACAGCCCAGACGGTTGGGGTCAACTCTTTCTACGCAGAGGGAAGGGCAACGATCTGCCTCTCGCTTGCATAGCTTGATTTCTACTGCTGTCGGGCAGCCCCAGGACAGCGTTTCTGCCAGTATTACATTCAACGTGGCTCTCCCTCTGCGGAGGCCCTCTGAACTGCACTGAAAGAATCCCTGGGCCTCAAGTGCATCCTGGCCACTCTTACCGGTCCTCTCTCTGTTGTGACGCAAGGTACACTGTAGGTCCAGCCTGAGAGAAAATACAGGAAAACCGGTAAAATTGGGAGGCGTTTGGACGATCCGAAGTCACCTAGGCCTGACTAAGTCATTAAGCGGGTAATGCTACTCATGGCATGCAAAAACACCCTGCGTCCAACCAGGTGTGAGCATAGAAAGGCCCAGTGTGGCTCCAAGTCTCCAGTCGTCAGTCAGAGAGGGCCGCGAACGGCGCTGTGGGGTCACGTTGGAAACCGGAGCATGTGGCAGAAGCCCGACTTTCCCCCTTTGGAAAGCAACTTCGGTGCAGCTTCCAAGCTGCCTGAAAACCACACCAGCAGGATACTATTCACTCCACGGATGCCTCTGAGGAGCAGCGAGGTTTTCCAAAAGAAACCAGGTGCTTGCCGTTCCTTCCTGGGCGCTCACCGCAGGGCATACTGTAGTTAGAGTGCCAACTCTATGTGTCCTCTAGTCTGGAGGTCAGGTGCACCTTTTCCCACGACCAGAGAGATACGGGTGCACCAGTTTGCAGGAAGTCTTAGTCAATGGACGGCGTCAGCTTTAGTATGCCTCAGAGCGCTCAAGACTCTCACGTGGGCACGTCTTTCCAAGGAAGTACACTGTGTACCAAAAGCCTTCTGAGCAGAGTCAAGGGCTACACAGCTCTGGGAACATCCCTCACTGTGCAGTTGGAAGGGCCGGGAACTAAGAAGGTGTTCTCCTATGGCTAGCGTTCCACAGCTTGGAAAGAGCCTCAGGAACACGGTTCTTGGCAGCCTTTCTTTCCATGCGGGTCTGCCACGTTGAGGAAACCTACGCTGCCCTGAGAGAAACCACCGGGGCTCCAATTCAGTGTGGGGACTCCTGCTCGACGGCCCTCTAAGTGACACGGAAAACTAGACATTAGGTCCAGCCCGAAAGGAAGTGGAGATTCACCCTGAGCATTGCTAGGCATCTGGAACATCCAAAGTCACCTAGGCCTCCTGAGGGCTTTCAGAGGATTATGCCATTCACCACATGCAGAACACACTGCATCCAAAAGTTGCATCGCAGAAGGCCGAATTGTGTTCCAAGGGTCTCCTTTGGGTTGTCAGAGAAGAGAGGTCCATGTGCTGGGTGAGCCAGGTTGTAATTGAGAAGCCTGGGAAAAGGCAGTGTTTTCCCCATTTGGAAGGAGGTAGTGGCGGCCTCAAGGCTGACTGAAAGGCATTGCTGTTACCCGTCTGCTAGTCACTTGTAGGAATGCCTCAGTGAAGAAAGTGCCTTTTCTCCTACGAAACCAGGTGGTCTCCAGGGCCTTGCTAGGAGTTCATCCCACGCTTGCCCCAGCTAAAGTGCGGAGTAAATGCGACCCCTAGCCTCAAGGTAAGCACGAGTGTCTCCCAGCAGCAAAGTTTGGGGTGCAGCCACCTCCATGAACCCTGACTCGAGAGAGTGCTTTAACCCCCGTACGGCTTTCCGTAGGCCTGAGAGAATTCCCTTCTGAGGGAGAGCGTGTGTGCTGTGAGTCCCCTCTTTGTTTTCCGAGCCACATAACACAGCCCAGACGGTTGGGGTCAACTCTTTCTACGCAGAGGGAAGGGCAACGATCTGCCTCTCGCTTGCATAGCTTGATTTCTACTGCTGTCGGGCAGCCCCAGGACAGCGTTTCTGCCAGTATTACATTCAACGTGGCTCTCCCTCTGCGGAGGCCCTCTGAACTGCACTGAAAGAATCCCTGGGCCTCAAGTGCATCCTGGCCACTCTTACCGGTCCTCTCTCTGTTGTGACGCAAGGTACACTGTAGGTCCAGCCTGAGAGAAAATACAGGAAAACCGGTAAAATTGGGAGGCGTTTGGACGATCCGAAGTCACCTAGGCCTGACTAAGTCATTAAGCGGGTAATGCTACTCATGGCATGCAAAAACACCCTGCGTCCAACCAGGTGTGAGCATAGAAAGGCCCAGTGTGGCTCCAAGTCTCCAGTCGTCAGTCAGAGAGGGCCGCGAACGGCGCTGTGGGGTCACGTTGGAAACCGGAGCATGTGGCAGAAGCCCGACTTTCCCCCTTTGGAAAGCAACTTCGGTGCAGCTTCCAAGCTGCCTGAAAACCACACCAGCAGGATACTATTCACTCCACGGATGCCTCTGAGGAGCAGCGAGGTTTTCCAAAAGAAACCAGGTGCTTGCCGTTCCTTCCTGGGCGCTCACCGCAGGGCATACTGTAGTTAGAGTGCCAACTCTATGTGTCCTCTAGTCTGGAGGTCAGGTGCACCTTTTCCCACGACCAGAGAGATACGGGTGCACCAGTTTGCAGGAAGTCTTAGTCAATGGACGGCGTCAGCTTTAGTATGCCTCAGAGCGCTCAAGACTCTCACGTGGGCACGTCTTTCCAAGGAAGTACACTGTGTACCAAAAGCCTTCTGAGCAGAGTCAAGGGCTACACAGCTCTGGGAACATCCCTCACTGTGCAGTTGGAAGGGCCGGGAACTAAGAAGGTGTTCTCCTATGGCTAGCGTTCCACAGCTTGGAAAGAGCCTCAGGAACACGGTTGTTGGCAGCCTTTCTTTCCATGCGGGTCTGCCACGTTGAGGAAACCTACGCTGCCCTGAGAGAAACCACCGGGGCTCCAATTCAGTGTGGGGACTCCTGCTCGACGGCCCTCTAAGTGACACGGAAAACTAGACATTAGGTCCAGCCCGAAAGGAAGTGGAGATTCACCCTGAGCATTGCTAGGCATCTGGAACATCCAAAGTCACCTAGGCCTCCTGAGGGCTTTCAGAGGATTATGCCATTCACCACATGCAGAACACACTGCATCCAAAAGTTGCATCGCAGAAGGCCGAATTGTGTTCCAAGGGTCTCCTTTGGGTTGTCAGAGAAGAGAGGTACATGTGCTGGGTGAGCCAGGTTGTAATTGAGAAGCCTGGGAAAAGGCAGTGTTTTCCCCATTTGGAAGGAGGTAGTGGCGGCCTCAAGGCTGACTGAAAGGCATTGCTGTTACCCGTCTGCTAGTCACTTGTAGGAATGCCTCAGTGAAGAAAGTGCCTTTTCTCCTACGAAACCAGGTGGTCTCCAGGGCCTTGCTAGGAGTTCATCCCACGCTTGCCCCAGCTAAAGTGCGGAGTAAATGCGACCCCTAGCCTCAAGGTAAGCACGAGTGTCTCCCAGCAGCAAAGTTTGGGGTGCAGCCACCTCCATGAACCCTGACTCGAGAGAGTGCTTTAACCCCCGTACGGCTTTCCGTAGGCCTGAGAGAATTCCCTTCTGAGGGAGAGCGTGTGTGCTGTGAGTCCCCTCTTTGTTTTCCGAGCCACATAACACAGCCCAGACGGTTGGGGTCAACTCTTTCTACGCAGAGGGAAGGGCAACGATCTGCCTCTCGCTTGCATAGCTTGATTTCTACAGCTGTCGGGCAGCCCCAGGACAGCGTTTCTGCCAGTATTACATTCAACGTGGCTCTCCCTCTGCGGAGGCCCTCTGAACTGCACTGAAAGAATCCCTGGGCCTCAAGTGCATCCTGGCCACTCTTCCCTGTCCTCTCTCTGTTGTGACGCAAGGTACACTGTAGGTCCAGCCTGAGAGAAAATACAGGAAAACCAGTAAAATTGGGAGGCGTTTGGACGATCCGAAGTCACCTAGGCCTGACTAAGTCATTAAGCGGGTAATGCTACACATGGCCTGCAAAAACACCCCGCGTCCAACCAGGTGTGAGCATAGAAAGGCCCAGTGTGGCTCCAAGTCTCCAGTCGTCAGTCAGAGAGGGCCGGGAACTGCGCTGTGGGGTCACGTTGGAAACCGGAGCATGTGGCAGAAGCCCGACTTTCCCCCTTTGGAAAGCAACTTCGGTGCAGCTTCCAAGCTGCCTGAAAACCACACCAGCAGGATACTATTCACTCCACGGATGCCTCTGAGGAGCAGTGAGGTTTTCCAAAAGAAACCAGGTGCTTGCCGTTCCTTCCTGGGCGCTCACCGCAGGGCATACTGTAGTTAGAGTGCCAACTCTATGTGTCGTCTAGTCTCGAGGTCAGGTGCACCTTTTCCCACGACCAGAGAGATACGGGTGCACCAGTCTGCAGGAAGTCTTAGTCAATGGACGGCTTCAGCTTTAGTATGCCTCAGAGCGCTCAAGACTCTCACGTGGGCACGTCTTTCCAAGGAAGTACACTGTGTATCAAAAGCCTTCTGAGCAGAGTCAAGGGCTACACAGCTCTGGGAACATCCCTCACTGTGCAGTTGGAAGGGCCGGGAACTAAGAAGGTGTTCTCCTATGGCTAGCGTTCCACAGCTTGGAAAGAGCCTCAGGAACACGGTTCTTGGCAGCCTTTCTTTCCATGCGGGTCTGCCACGTTGAGGAAACCTACGCTGCCCTGAGAGAAACCACCGGGGCTCCAATTCAGTGTGGGGACTCCTGCTCGACGGCCCTCTAAGTGACACGGAAAACTAGACATTAGGTCCAGCCCGAAAGGAAGTGGAGATTCACCCTGAGCATTGCTAGGCATCTGGAACATCCAAAGTCACCTAGGCCTCCTGCGGGCTTTCAGAGGATTATGCCATTCACCACATGCAGAACACACTGCATCCAAAAGTTGCATCGCAGAAGGCCGAATTGTGTTCCAAGGGTCTCCTTTGGGTTGTCAGAGAAGAGAGGTACATGTGCTGGCTGAGCCAGGTTGTAATTGAGAAGCCTGGGAAAAGGCAGTGTTTTCCCCATTTGGAAGGAGGTAGTGGCGGCCTCAAGGCTGACTGAAAGGCATTGCTGTTACCCGTCTGCTAGTCACTTGTAGGAATGCCTCAGTGAAGAAAGTGCCTTTTCTCCTACGAAACCAGGTGGTCTCCAGGGCCTTGCTAGGAGTTCATCCCACGCTTGCCCTAGCTAAAGTGCGGAGTAAATGCGACCCCTAGCCTCAAGGTAAGCACGAGTGTCTCCCAGCAGCAAAGTTTGGGGTGCAGCCACCTCCATGAACCCTGACTCGAGAGAGTGCTTTAACCCCCATACGGCTTTCCGTAGGCCTGAGAGAATTCCCTTCTGAGGGAGAGCGTGTGTGCTGTGAGTCCCCTCTTTGTTTTCCGAGCCACATAACACAGCCCAGACGGTTGGGGTCAACTCTTTCTACGCAGAGGGAAGGGCAACGATCTGCCTCTCGCTTGCATAGCTTGATTTCTACAGCTGTCGGGCAGCCCCAGGACAGCGTTTCTGCCAGTATTACATTCAACGTGGCTCTCCCTCTGCGGAGGCCCTCTGAACTGCACTGAAAGAATCCCTGGGCCTCAAGTGCATCCTGGCCACTCTTCCCTGTCCTCTCTCTGTTGTGATGCAAGGTACACTGTAGGTCCAGCCTGAGAGAAAATACAGGGAAACCGGTACAATTGGGAGGCGTTTGGACGATCCGAAGCCACCTAGGCCTGACTAAGTCATTAAGCGGGTAATGCTACTCGTGGCATGCAAAAACACCCCGCGTCCAACCAGGTGTGAGCATAGAAAGGCCCAGTGTGGCTCCAAGTCTCCAGTCGTCAGTCAGAGAGGGCCGGGAACTGCGCTGTGGGTTCACGTTGGAAACCGGAGCATGTGGCAGAAGCCCGACTTTCCCCCTTTGGAAAGCAACTTCGGTGCAGCTTCCAAGCTGCCTGAAAACCACACCAGCAGGATACTATTCACTCCACGGATGCCTCTGAGGAGCAGTGAGGTTTTCCAAAAGAAACCAGGTGCTTGCCGTTCCTTCCTGGGCGCTCACCGCAGGGCATACTGTAGTTAGAGTGCCAACTCTATGTGTCCTCTAGTCTCGAGGTCAGGTGCACCTTTTCCCACGACCAGAGAGATACGGGTGCACCAGTTTGCAGGAAGTCTTAGTCAATGGACGGCGTCAGCTTTAGTATGCCTCAGAGTGCTCAAGACTCTCACGTGGGCACGTCTTTCCAAGGAAGTACACTGTGTACCAAAAGCCTTCTGAGCAGAGTCAAGGGCTACACAGCTCTGGGAACATCCCTCACTGTGCAGTTGGAAGGGCCGGGAACTAAGAAGGTGTTCTCCTATGGCTAGCGTTCCACAGCTTGGAAAGAGCCTCAGGAACACGGTTGTTGGCAGCCTTTCTTTCCATGCGGGTCTGCCACGTTGAGGAAACCTACGCTGCCCTGAGAGAAACCACCGGGGCTCCAATTCAGTGTGGGGACTCCTGCTCGACGGCCCTCTAAGTGACACGGAAAACTAGACATTAGGTCCAGCCCGAAAGGAAGTGGAGATTCACCCTGAGCATTGCTAGGCATCTGGAACATCCAAAGTCACCTAGGCCTCCTGAGGGCTTTCAGAGGATTATGCCATTCACCACATGCAGAACACACTGCATCCAAAAGTTGCATCGCAGAAGGCCGAATTGTGTTCCAAGGGTCTCCTTTGGGTTGTCAGAGAAGA
The DNA here is from genome assembly GCF_949752795.1 of Hyperoodon ampullatus. Lineage (NCBI taxonomy): Eukaryota > Metazoa > Chordata > Mammalia > Artiodactyla > Ziphiidae > Hyperoodon > Hyperoodon ampullatus. The sequence goes on along the minus strand of NW_027641047.1, from coordinate 1,458 downwards.
GAGGTACATGTGCTGGGTGAGCCAGGTTGTAATTGAGAAGCCTGGGAAAAGGCAGTGTTTTCCCCATTTGGAAGGAGGTAGTGGCGGCCTCAAGGCTGACTGAAAGGCATTGCTGTTACCCGTCTGCTAGTCACTTGTAGGAATGCCTCAGTGAAGAAAGTGCCTTTTCTCCTACGAAACCAGGTGGTCTCCAGGGCCTTGCTAGGAGTTCATCCCACGCTTGCCCCAGCTAAAGTGCGGAGTAAATGCGACCCCTAGCCTCAAGGTAAGCACGAGTGTCTCCCAGCAGCAAAGTTTGGGGTGCAGCCACCTCCATGAACCCTGACTCGAGAGAGTGCTTTAACCCCCGTACGGCTTTCCGTAGGCCTGAGAGAATTCCCTTCTGAGGGAGAGCGTGTGTGCTGTGAGTCCCCTCTTTGTTTTCCGAGCCACATAACACAGCCCAGACGGTTGGGGTCAACTCTTTCTACGCAGAGGGAAGGGCAACGATCTGCCTCTCGCTTGCATAGCTTGATTTCTACAGCTGTCGGGCAGCCCCAGGACAGCGTTTCTGCCAGTATTACATTCAACGTGGCTCTCCCTCTGCGGAGGCCCTCTGAACTGCACTGAAAGAATCCCTGGGCCTCAAGTGCATCCTGGCCACTCTTCCCTGTCCTCTCTCTGTTGTGACGCAAGGTACACTGTAGGTCCAGCCTGAGAGAAAATACAGGAAAACCGGTACAATTGGGAGGCGTTTGGACGATCCGAAGTCACCTAGGCCTGACTAAGTCATTAAGCGGGTAATGCTACACATGGCCTGCAAAAACACCCCGCGTCCAACCAGGTGTGAGCATAGAAAGGCCCAGTGTGGCTCCAAGTCTCCAGTCGTCAGTCAGAGAGGGCCGGGAACTGCGCTGTGGGGTCACGTTGGAAACCGGAGCATGTGGCAGAAGCCCGACTTTCCCCCTTTGGAAAGCAACTTCGGTGCAGCTTCCAAGCTGCCTGAAAACCACACCAGCAGGATACTATTCACTCCACGGATGCCTCTGAGGAGCAGTGAGGTTTTCCAAAAGAAACCAGGTGCTTGCCGTTCCTTCCTGGGCGCTCACCGCAGGGCATACTGTAGTTAGAGTGCCAACTCTATGTGTCGTCTAGTCTCGAGGTCAGGTGCACCTTTTCCCACGACCAGAGAGATACGGGTGCACCAGTCTGCAGGAAGTCTTAGTCAATGGACGGCTTCAGCTTTAGTATGCCTCAGAGCGCTCAAGACTCTCACGTGGGCACGTCTTTCCAAGGAAGTACACTGTGTATCAAAAGCCTTCTGAGCAGAGTCAAGGGCTACACAGCTCTGGGAACATCCCTCACTGTGCAGTTGGAAGGGCCGGGAACTAAGAAGGTGTTCTCCTATGGCTAGCGTTCCACAGCTTGGAAAGAGCCTCAGGAACACGGTTCTTGGCAGCCTTTCTTTCCATGCGGGTC